>NC_048228.1:106887353-106960044 GCF_002007445.2 Ailuropoda melanoleuca
GGTGGGGTTCTGTCTGCCCCGGGGCAGTGCGGCCAGGGTGGGGTTCTGTCTGCCCCGGGGCAGTGCGGCCAGGGTGGGGTTCTGTCTGCCCCGGGGCAGTGCGGCCATGGTGGGGTTCTGTCTGCTCCGGGGCAGTGCGGCCAGGCTTGGAGCGGGTGTGGGCCGGCTGCCCAGCCTAGACCCAGCCCGTGGGCTGCAGTTGGTTAGCAGGAGTGACAGAAGCAGGGACATCTTCTCCTTGGGTCTCCAGAAGCCTTCTTTGACCCTCTTGCTTCTTGTTTGCAAAATGCAGGGTGTGCACGCACGTGCCTGTGTGTGTGTGTGTGTGTGTGTGTGTGTGTGTGTGTGTTGAGGGGGCTGGTGATTGGATAAATCAAAGGTGGTGAAATATGTATTTAACATCAAATCCTTTTGCCAAACAGAATCTTCTATAGAAACCCAATCAATACATCAGATCAGAGAAGGACAGCTCCAGAGCCTCCCTGTCACCTGCTTGGCCTCCTAAGAGCTGACGGACCTCCGGGCAGGGTGCTCACTCTCAGGAAAGGGGGGGGGGACAGCAGAGTAGCCTCTCGGGAGGAGCTAGTGGGTGAACACGCACAGAGCGCTCAGAGCAGCGCCTGCCCCTGTGAGTGCCCCGCCCACGGTATTCCTATTACTGTTATTTCTGTGCTCGTTGTTGTTACTGCCTCGATCAGCGTCGTTGCCGTGGTGGCCGGCTGGCTTGGTGAGTTCTGCACATGCTCACATCTGCAGGTGGTCCCAGCAATCTGCGCGTTCCTAATCAGTAAATCAGGGATGGTGTGGGATTTAGTGGCGTTCTGGTCTGAGTAGGACCCCATGTCCTGTTCCAGGGTGCAGCCCCTCACCCAGGTTGGCTCCCACGGGGTACAGAGCCGCCAGCAAGGAAAGCCGAGGACCACCGTGCTCCTTGCCATGCTGCAGGGGCCGCCTCAAACTGAGGCTTGGTAGAAGAGAGGCCAGAGAGGGGAGCAAGGAGGGTGGACAGTGCCCCCACTCCTTCTCCAAGGGTGGGATCTGGGCTCCTGGGACCACCGACTGACTCAAGCTCACACTGCTGTATGCACATGGCCAGAAGTCCACGGAGGTCTCCTGGATTCCAAAGCCCTTTTTTCAGAGTTGAGCTTGTTGTAAAGAAAAATACTGATGCCGTCCATGAGGTAGGGAGCTGCTCATCACAGGAGGTATCCAAAGGAGGGGGCAGGGGCACTGTTATAGCAATGCCAGCATCAGAAGTGTGCTGGTCTGGCTGGCACCACAGCCCCACTGAGGCTCTGCAACTTGGCCTGCCGCCTATTTCTGGGTGTCACTGTCTTGAGTGACAGGAGGTGGCTGGACCTGCCCCGCTCCACCTCCCCACCCCCACCTTCTCCTTGGTCTGTGCCTGTGGGCGGGGGGAACGGCCAGGCCTCCACTCTGAGTGCTGTGGGGTTGGGTCCAGGGAGCCTGCATTCCGGGCACTTGTCCATACTTCTCTATCTGGAAACATCCACGCTGATGGTCCTCACCAGAAACCAGAGCCTCGGTTCACATTGGTCTCCACGTGACCACAGAGAGCCCTCGGGAAATCTACTCCAGAGCTCTTTCCCCAAGAACTTTAATTAAATCATCATTCATTTGTGGTGGAAGGATGAGAAGGAATTGACAGAGGAGACCACTCATCTCTCCCGTTATCGCTGTGTGTGCAGTTTCCCACCGCTTAGGAGGCGTCTGTGCTGACCCCTGGGCCACTCCCTGACCCTAAGGAGTGGAAGCCACAGGACTCACTGGTGACTGATGGCACATGGCTAAGACGGAAAGAAGGGATGGAAGATGGCACCATCCCTCACACCATCCTTNCACATCATCCTTCCCCAGGGACACCACTGCTCACCTTTGATGATCGGTGATGCCCTGGGACACCAGAGCCCACCTTTGACGATCGGTGATGCCCTGGGACACCAGTTCCCCACCTTTGACGATCAATGATGTCTGGGGACACCAGAGCCCACCTTTGACGATCAGTGATGTCCGGGGACACCAGAGCCCACCTTTGATGATCGGTGATGCCCTGGGACACAAGTCCCCCACCTTTGACGATCAGTGATGTCTGGGGACACCAGAGCCCACCTTTGACAATCGGTGATGTCCGGGGACACCAGAGCCCACCTTTGACGATCAGTGATGCCCTGGGACACCAGTCCCCCACCTTTGACAATCGGTGATGTCTGGGGACACCAGAGCCCACCTTTGACAATCGGTGATGCCTGGGGACACCAGAGCCCACCTTTGATGATCGGTGATGCCCTGGGACACAAGTCCCCCACCTTTGACGATCAGTGATGTCTGGGGACACCAGAGCCCACCTTTGACAATCGGTGATGCCCGGGGACAACAGAGCCCACCTTTGATGATTGGTGATGCCCTGGGACACCAGTACCCCACCTTTGACAATCGGTGATGTCCAGGGACACCAGAGCCCACCTTTGACGATTGGTGATGCCCTGGGACACCAGTCCCCCACCTTTGATGATCAGTGATGCTAGGGGACACTGGTCCCCCACCTTTGACAATTAGTAGCACAGCCACTGGCCTGCGGCTTCTCTGGCAGTGTCCTCTCTGGTCCTCACCGCACCTTCCTGCTCACTCCTCAGTCTCCTCAAGCTCTTCTCCAGCACCAGGAGGCACTGGGCCCACCGGTTCACTGCTTTCCTCCCAGTGCTGCAGGCAAGAGCCAGAGACTCTTCCAGACTCCCAGCTGCCTCACCCAGTGGACATCCAGTCCTGCTACCTCCACCCTCTTTTCAGCTGCAACCCTCCCACCACCACCCCTCCATGGCGTCCTCATGCTCCTGCTGGACCTGGCCCGTCTCACTCTCTCTTTGGTCTTACCAGTGCCCTCCTAGACAGTGCCCCTGTTGTTAAATGGTTCGGCCCTCGTTAGAGTCCATAATCATCCATTTATGTGCATCTTTGGTCATTGTCTCACCACGAGACTATGGGATCCATGAAGCCATGGACAACGAGGCTGCCCCCACTCTGTCCCCATCATGAGCTAATGTCGGTTCTGTGGACACCTGAGTAAACAGTGGCGGGAAGACCACTCTGCACCCCTTGGCCGTCTCTGCAGGAGCAAGGAAGAGTGTGGAGCCTGCCTCCAGCTCGCCACCCATGTGTGTTACTGCCCTCCCTGTGCACTCTTGCTTCATCCATCAACAGGGGTAATGATACTAACTACCTCATTGGAGGGCCGTCCAACTATTTAGAGAGCATTCATTGTAGTGCCTGGTATACAGTAAGTGCTCAATACCTGCATGTACAGGCATGTTATGACCCGTGCTGTTATCTACTCTATGTAACACAGAAGCGTTTCAATCAGGTGAGCCGTAGTTCAAGGTGATGTCAGCTACGAGACCTTGCTGGGGCTTGCCCAGGTGAGCGTTTGGGTTCCTCACCCTGATGAGGCCTTTCCACTCTGTCCTTACTTGATTCTGTGACCATGGAATGTCAACAGTCCTCATACTGATGACCGTGGCCTTGACCACCGGGTGTAGACATGGGTTCCTGTCAGACCCTCACCTCCAGGGAAGGTGATGAGAGTGGCGGCTAGTTGACTCTAATGTGAGGTTTTCACCCACCTGACCGGCGCTGGAAATACCCTCTTGGTCTCTGTTCTCAAATGTTCGAAGAGGAAGCCTTCACATCCCACAGTTCCTTCCAAAAGCTGCTGTCTTTCCCCAGGACGCTGCCGGGTGGCCGCTGAAGGGGCGTGGCAGGTACTGACATACGTCCTCTTGCTTGCTGCTGTTCAGTTAGGGGGCAGAGGAGTGAACAAATTGTGCACAGATCTAATCATACGTAGTTAATACAGCTGTCCTGATAAAAGACAATCTTCCAGAACCAGTCACTCCGGAGAATTAGCCGTCTGCCGCACTCGCCCCAGCAAGCAGGCTTTTAGCTTTGTCTGCAAAATACCTTCAGACAGCCAAACAAAACACAGTTAAACCGTGTTCACTCCCAAGGTGCGGTGTAAGCCCCTGTAGAGAACAGACGGCATCAATGATTAGGGGGAGGGGCCGCGGGGGCTTCTCATTTCACAAATGCAGCGGACAAGAGTATTAATGAATCAAGGCTATAAAATAGTGGTGATGAGCTATTTTTTATGGCCTGAGATATGTTTGCCTTATCTAGTTACTATCGATCAGACACAAGATATTCCAAGTCAGCCTCTGGCCAAAGGGAAAGGTTGGCCTCTGTTACATCTACAAACGTTCTCGGGGATGTTTGCAGACATGTGAGTGATTGTCAAGCCAGTCATTAAGCCCGAGCCAGCCCTTTCCTGACAATCCGTGCCATAATTGTGTTTGCGTGGACGTCTTCCTAGATTGTGCTGGGTGCTCGTCGGCCCGAGTGTTGACACAGAGGCAGGGGGAGGCGGTTAGCACCACCCAGAGTGGGGTCTCGGGCCAGTGTCACGGCTCCCGGACTGTGTGGGCCTGAGCAGGTCCTTTCCCCCTTTGCTTCTAGGTGTTGTCTGTAAAATAGAGACAAAAACATCCCCCACCTCGTTGCTGTTGTGACAAAACAACGAGAACCCGTGTGCCGGGTCCAGGTTCAGAACCCCTTTGGGGTCTTAGCAAAACCCCTGGATGCTGGTAGGTGAGGGCTGGGAAATCCCAAGACGTGGGCTGGGGCTAGCTGAACGAATTTTCTGATGAGACGGTGGCTGGAGGCCTGCCGTGGGCTGGCCTGAGAAGTAACCAAAGTCAGCTCCTTGTATCGGGTCGAATAGTTCAGGTACTTCCGCGGGTCAGAGCTGGTCCGGAAGGCTGAGCAGGGACCTGGAGGCTGACGGCTGTTGGGGGCTGCGGGCGGGGGTCAGAAGGCTCACTCCCAGGAGGCGGGATGGGCGGGGGGTCAGAAGGGCTGCTATCAGCACACACACCACACCTCCCTCCCTCACTTGTTAAACATTTTCCAGAAATGAGACTTCAGTATATTTAGTCGGCTGAGGACCTGCCAGGTGCTGGGTGGGGGCTCGGGATTCCGCAGTGAGCAAGAGGGATGTGGTCCTGACAGCGTGGTCTTGCGCGGGGGAGTGGGGCGGACAGTAACGGCGGCAGGTGGGGGGGGACACAGAATGGAAAGGAGGGCATGCGGACCTGGTTGGGGAGCATGGAAAAGCTCTGGGACCCATGGCGGACGACACCTGACTGTGTCTAATGCCACAGAACTCTATGCTCAAATTGGTTAAAATGGTAAGTTTCATGTGACGTATCTTTGCCACAATTTAAAAAATAATAATGTAAATGGATGTTTTCAGAGAGTGTTAGTGATTGTTCTTAAGACCGTAGAGAACATCGGCGTCAGGGCCTATTTCAGTGTGTGCTCAGGAAGGACCCCTCCAGAAGGTGGTCTCTGAGCTGAGGGGCCGCCCTGCAGTCAGGAAAGTGTCCCCCAGAGTGGCAGTCCCAGCAGGAAGGGCCTGGGGCCAGCAGGGCTGAGTGAGGGAGGGCTGGGGGTCTGGGCCTGGGCTGCACACCCACGGGAGGTGGGCAGAGAGAGGTGCTGGGGAGGGTTGGGAGGGGGCTCCCCTGTTGGCCTGCAGGCGTGTGCCTCTCCCGCTGCCTCCCCACCCCCCGTGGGCTCCTCTTGGCGGGGCTCTCTGTCCCCACCCCAGCTCAGCACTTGTGTCACTCTCACAATCCACAGGTGGGCTCCTCCACTCCCAGGACCCCCAGCCTATGTGACGTACAAATTCCTGCCCCCCAGTGCAGATTTCCAGGGAGCTAAGCTCACCCCGGACGTCCAGCCCCGGAGCCCCTTCCTCCGCCCGGTGCCCTCAGGAACCGCCGCCCCAGCGTGAGGCTCCCATGGGCCACGCCTCCATCTGCCCTAAGCCAGCTCTTCTCCAGTGCCCTCCTCTCCGTCAGCTGGGCCAGAAGCTTGGGCAAGTTCCCACATTTCCCCATTCTGTTCATTCTATGCCGAACCCACTAAACTCTGCCGTGTGCTGGACCTGCCCTCTCCTCTGCGGCATCCCGGGGCTGCCTCACCCGGATGACCTCCGTGGCCTCCACGTCAGCCTCTGGTCAGCCCCAGGCCTCAGCCTTCACTGCAGTGGGAGGGAAGACGGTCAAGGGCATCTGGCAAAGTGGGAAGCATTGTAAAGCTGAGCGTGAGTGTGCTGGAGGCCGTCCAGGACGGCAGGAACTCAGGCCATGTGATGGTGAGGTCAGCACGGTGAGGTCGTGAGACAGGCTCGTGAATGCTACCCCCAGGAGCGACCCTGAAGGGTTTCCAGCAGGGGCATGATACCGTGGACTTGCGTTTGTGTAAATTCAGATTATCCTTGACTTTTCCAATAATAGATCTTTCTGGTTTAAGAAAGCACAAAAATGATGAGCCCTTGGGTATTTCTCCAGCACTTTCAAATATTGTACCTAATTTGGGATCTCTGCAGAGAAGAGATTACTGTCTCCAATTTAAGGTCGAGGAGAGTGACTCGCCCAAGGTCACAGATCACAGAGACGGCAGAGCCACTGCGCGGTCAGACTGTGTGTCCCGTGGCCTGTCCTGTGGCCCTGGTTACCCACACCGAAACCATCGTATGCCGTGATTAGCTCTGCAACTCCGGGTATCTGACCGAGTGTGCTGCATATCCCAGCAGGACGCATCCAGCCATGAGAGGGGGGCTCTGGGGGGGGCTATTTTTGCTCATCATGACTCACACAGGCTTTGCACCGCTTCTAATTTCAGACCCGAGCGTGGATGCCGCTGTATTTGTTTGTCTCTGCTGTCTGCCTCTCCTGGCGTCAAAGCCATGTTTTCCGTGTCCCTAGCTGGGCGCATCTGTCTGACCAGGAATAGACCGGGTGACTGGGTTTTAAATAGGTAACTGCAGATGACACGGATCCCGGGGGCCGGGTGGGGACCCTTTGAGGGATAAACTTGGTGAAGGGCAGACTAAAATAAAAGATCCTCTCCTTGTTGGCTTTCTGAATGGAAACCAGAGATCTGTTGCACATTCAAAAGGAGCTCTGGCAGGGGCGAGAAATACTTTCTGGATGCGGGTTGTTTCCCTTTTTAAACGCGGAGCTTTGAGAGCTGTGATGTTCGCTGTGAGGCAGGCGGGGTGGTTGGCACCACCTGGAGGAGAGGGGCTGGGAGCCCTGCAGGCGGGAAGTCTTGGCCCAGGGACGGCGACCTGGCGGCCTGTGCGGGGCAGGGCCACACGGGTTCCCACGGGCGGGGGCGATCAAGCAGGCAGGCCCAAGCCGGAGTCCAGTCGGGGCCAGTGGGGACGTGAGCTGGCCTGGAGGCGTAGGCTCCCGTGGGAGGGTCAGAGAAGGGCGTCTGGGCCCTGGGTCCAGGCAGCTCTCCCAACCCGGTGGAGAGGGATGGGAGCCCCGTGGAGAGGGAGATGGGAGTCCCGTGTCAGGATGGCGCACAGTCTGCCCTGTCTCCTTGGAGTGTCTTTCTGCACGTGGCCAACTCCGACCCATCCCCAGCAAGAGCCTGCCGTACATCTCCTGTAGAAACTTCCAGAAGGCCTTTTATCTACTCCACCCTGGCCTGGAGAAGGGCGCCCTGCCTCCGGGGTCGCCTGCTTTGGTGGACTGCTCACACCATTAAACACCTTCCGCTGTCTTCTGTGTGCTCCCCGTGGCAGGGGTCCTGGGGGTCTTATTTCCCTGCTGGGGTCTGATGTGCAGCTCAGTGAGTCAGTTAATGCTTTGTAAGAATAAGACCAAGACCATGGGCCAAAGGGAAGAAGGAATGGATGAGGAGGAACAGAAAGCCCCCCCTGCACCTCCCTTCATGTGGCCAGATGTCCGTCCCCAAGGTCTGGACAGACCTGCAGGCCTCTGGAAGCCACTCCTGGTAGCCCTTGAAGGTGGGAGGCCTCTCTAGACCTCCCGAGTCCATTCCCACAGGGACCCTAGCGTCTAGACCTCCCAAGTGCATTCCCGCAGGAACCCTAGCGTCTAGAACTCCGAAGTGCATTCCGTAGGAACCCTAGCGTCTAGACCTCCCAAGTGTATTCCCGCAGGAACCCTAGCATCTAGACCTCCCAAGTGCATTCCGCAGGAACCCTAGCATCTAGACCTCCCAAGTGCATTCTGCAGGAACCCTAGCATCTAGACCTCCCAAGTGCATTCCCGCAGGAACCCTAACGTCTAGACCTCCCAAGTGCATTCCCGCAGGAACCCTAGCGTCTAGACCTCCCAAGTGCATTCCCGCAGGAACCCTAGCGTCTAGACCTCCCAAGTGCATTCCGCAGGAACCCAGTGTTTGCCGCTACTCCCTGGGCAGAGGCCGTCAGGTCACTGGCCATGATGCATGCTAACGGTGCGGGCGGGTGATGTCGGGAGGGAAGAGGCCGTGGACCCTGGCTGGCACTGTGACCTTCCACAAGGCACGTGGCCTCTCTGGCCGTGGCCCCAGCCCATCCCCCAGAGAGAGAAGGGTCATTCCCCCAGGGACAGCTTCTCTGCTCCCTGCCCCTGTCTGTCTCGGGATCTCACAGTGTAGGGGGCCATATGCTTCCGTCCCTCTCACCACGACCTATGACAGGTGTCAACAACGTGACCCTGACTCACAAGGGTGCTTGATGAACTGCTGGACAATCAACCGAGTTGTCCTGTATGGCATGCTCCTACATGTTCAGGATGCTTGCTGTGTCCCAAGTACTGGGCTAAGTCTGCTACACACTGTGCATTGACTCTTCTGGCTGCCTCTGCAGTGGGGATTCCCCTCTTGATTTATAGAGGAGGAAACAGCAGCCCAGAGAGGTGAAGTAACTTTCCCAAGGCTGCACAGCTCACAGCTCAGTGGGGCAACTGAGGCCTAGCTCCGTGTGCCTCCAGAGTGGGCGCTGTCCCCTGCCCCCCTGGGCTTGTGTTGTGGCCTCGCTGGACTCCTGACGCTGTCATCAGTATTCTCCCCACCCTGCGGAGCATTGTGAGAGGGGCTGCGAGTGGGGCTGTGAGCCACAGAATCCCGGGGAAGGATGTGGCATGGGATGTGCATGGCTTATGTCGTGGTCACTCAGTCGGGAGCAGAGCAGGGTCGGCCATTGTGCTCAGAAGCACACAGTTAGTGGGCTCAGAGCTGAGAACCGGCAGGAGTTACGGTGAAAGCAGGCGTTGGCGGCAGGGCGCTCAGGGCTCACCAGGGACTTTGAGAGAGTGCAGATTTCCATCTGGGTGGGGTGGCGGCCTCCCTGATGGGTCCCAGAGTTTATCAGCTAAATCGCCTTGGGGCGGTGGGGGCGGGCTTCAGGGCGGTGTGACCTGGACCTAGCAGTTGCTCTGATGGTTGCCTGCTGCGTCTTGAAGTTCTTAATTCTTTTTGAGCAAGGAGCCCGCTTTTGGGGCCCCGCAGATTACAGAGCCAGTCCTGGGACTCACGCTCAAATGGGCTGGCCGCTAGTCCTCTGGACCTGTCCCATATTTCTGTCCAACATGTGGCCTCTGATTTCAAAACCCCCAGCCTCGTGGGCCCCCGGAACTGAGTACAGGTACCATATGCTGGCCCGGAATAGCAGGCAGTAAAAATACTCCACTGGATGTAGTCTGGTTCCCAATTTGGAGGAACAATCTGCCAGCCTCTGTCTGCTCTGCTCCATGCTAATTGATTTGTTTTCTTTGCTCCAGTAATCCTTTCCTTGTCAGCACTTTCTCTTCCCCCGTATTTCCTGGCTTACTTGTCCCACTCTGAGGCCCAAAATAGCCCCTGATCCAGCCGGAACTACATCCTCGGGTTCCTGTTTCTCCACCGTGGTGCCACCGCGGGCGGGGCCTTGGCTGCCACAGAGGGCTGTGATGGAGAGACGACCCCGTACCCGGAGCCCTAATTCTGTGTGGGAGTAGCACCGACACCTGTTTATTGGGATGTGGCGCCGGTCGGTGCCAGGCCCTGTGCTGTGGGCTGGAGGCATGGCCGTGACAAAGACACAGGCCTTGCGTAGATGGGGAGGCGGACCCCCAAAGAGAACTCTAAGGATGTTGGGCAGGAGCAGATGAATGCCCAAGATGCCAGAGGAAGGGGCAGAGGAGGGATTAGAATAACTCTGGGGGAAAGGCATGTATCACGGAGGGCTTCCTGGAGGAGGTGACATTTGACATGAGCCTCCGTGGATGAGGAAGTATTTGACAAGCAGATAAAAAGGAGAAGGGCATCCCATCCTAAAAACAGCTAAACTCATGCTGGAGGGACCTGCAAAATTAAACGAGAAATATTCAGCTTTGTGGAAGCAGCCCAGAATTGGGGGCTCTGATTTGAAATTTGAAATTGTATTTGAATTCAGTTTGAAATCATAAAATCTGATTCCGAATTACCTGCGGTGAGGTTGGGGCTGTCTTGGTCCCACTGCGCGTTCTAGCCAGAGGGAACAGTGCACAAAAATGTGGTCAAAATACTAACAGTCTTGGCAAACTGGAGAAACAGGCCAGGGCTCTATGTGGCTGACTCCTGGAGCCTGAGGCGGGTGCGAGAGGCAGGGCAGGGACCCCCACCCTCCTGCTGTCCTCTCTGACCCAAACATCCTCCCCTGGGTCTGCCAATCGAATTTCCATCCATTTTTCAAGGCTCATCTGGGGGTCACCTCCTCTAGGAAGCCCTCCTTTTGGCCCTGTATCTGGATTCTCCTTTTCCCCCTGCTCTGCTGCCACAAAGCCCTGTGCACACCTAAATCTTTGCTTGACTCTGTGGTTTTAGCACCTACGGAAGAATGAATGAATGAATGAATGAATGGTCTTCATTGCTGTGTAAAGCTCTGAGGAATGCAGAGAAGTGGGTGAGATTTGCTAGGATGTCCAGACTCCAGGCTTCTTAAATATCCCCAGGAATGTTCTCCTCCCCAAGGAGGAGTGAACAAACAATTCCTTTCAGACTCACATATTGAGACGGACTTACTCATCCAGGCGCGTGCATTCAGTCGGTGTCCGTCAGGCAGGGGTTAGCCGACAGCGCCACGGCGAGCCTGAGCTGTGTACTGGCGGAACAAAACAGGAGGGAAGTCGCTATCCCTGCGCTCATCTGCGGGGGGAGGTGGGTAAGTCAATAGTTGCATCGTAAGAACATTCAGAAATCATCATCGTGAGAAAGCATTTCAATAAGTGACTTTTGGGCTTCCCTGGCCGGATAGCCCTGAGGAGCCAGGCGTGGGGGCCGCTGCCCTGGGGTGGGGCACAGAGTCTGGACCGCGTGTTGGGCGGATGTTGAGCGAACCGAGCTGGCTCCAGTACAGTGTGTGAGAAATCTGGGTGGTTTGTTTCGTGCCTCCTGATTATCCGGGGAGGCCAGGTGCAGCGCAGAGCAATGCTGAGATGTAGATGCAGGGTGTTATGGGAAGGAGAACGCAGGAGCCAAAAAGAGCCCCCAGTAGCCAGAGCTGGAGCATTTGCACAAGCAACGAACAGAACAGCCTTGAATTACAACTCAAAGTCTAACATAAATATTCATGAGTTCAGAGTGACGTAAATAAATGATTGAGTCAGTAAGTGCCGGAGAAGAGACCATCTCCCACGCAGAATTCACAAGAATGCTTGTAGCTGCTCTGCCCTCAAGGAGGGGAGCCGCCCTCCCCACCGCAGGTGTGGGCTGTGCATGGGGCCGTCCTCCGTGGGGACAGTGTGGACGCGGGAAGGAAAGGAGTGCCATTCCAGTGGGGGGCCCTGAGCGGCACCGTGCGGCCGGCGAGGCCAGCACTGTGGCTGTAGGCTCCCCACGATGGCGTGCGCTCTGGGCCCACTGCGGTGAGGAGGGTCCTCACCTCCGTGCCTTTCCTCCCCCGAACCCATGACCCCAGTGTCACCATGAGGAAAGCATAGATAAGCCGAAATCCAGAGGCAGTCTACACAGTATGCAACCAGAACTCCTCAACGCTGTCAAGGTAAAGGAAAACAAGGCCCGTCTGAGAAAGTCGCAACCCCGAGGAGCCTCAGGACACGTGACACCTGAATGTCACGTGGGGTCCTGGTTGGGGTCCCAGGCCAGGAAAAGCCACTCGTGGAACGTAGTGCATAGTTCAGACCATACGCACGTGCGGGTGCTGGCTTCTTGGCTGTACAAATGTCCGACACTGGCGTGAGCTGTCCTCACAGAGGAAACTGCGCCGGGGCTTATGGAACTCTCTGTACTATCTTGGCAACTTTTCTGTAAATTAAAAACTGTTCTAAACTACATTATTTAAAATAAAAAAAATAAATTCCTTCTAACTCCACCACTTTAAACCAATCACTATTAACGTCCTCCATGTCTCCTTCCATTCATTTTTTCAAAATTGAGGTGTAATTGACATATTACCGTAGTTAATATACAAATGTAAATATATAAGCCTTAGAGGGTGTACAATATCATAATTCGGTATTTACGGTGAAATGGTCGCTGCCATACGTCTGGTTACCATCTGCCACCACACGCCTGTAGGACAATGCTTTCTCGTGATGAGACCACTCAGGATCGCCTCTCTCAGCAACGTTCGGCCATGCGGTCCGGTGTTACTGTCTGTGTCTCCACGCCGGGCACACTGCAGCCTATGACTCACTCACCTTGTAACGGGCAGTTTGTGCCTTCTGACCCCCTTCGCCTCTCGCCCACCGGCCACCGGCACTGCCCATCTGTTCCCTGTATCTGTGAGCTCGGGCTTCGCTTCTGTTTTGAAGATTGCAAGTGTGATCAAGGGTATTTGTCTTTCTCTGACTTCTCTCACTGGGCTTGACGCCCTCAAGGTCCGTCCCTGTTGTCGCAAGTGGCGGGTTTCCTTTTATCTTACAGCTGAATAGTCATCCCTCCACTGTCATTTCTGTGACACGATCACACTTTATACAGTAACCATAGACAAACTTATCCTGTGCTGTCTTACATTTTGCCCACGGGGATACATAGTTGCTCAAAGTCTGCACTGGCTTCGCTTGGTGAGTGCGTCGGCTCCCTTGTCATTAAACATTGCCGGGGATGTTCCCACGAAGTGGGCTCCCTAGCCGTTCTTGGCCCCTCCACTGCCCCCGCGTGGAAACTGCACCCGATGGACGCCTCCCGCACAGCCTCCTCCCGGAGGCACGGCCGCCAAGGGTCGGGCTCCGGGAGTGCCCTGCCCTTCTCCTTCAGACCCGCAACCGGCTGGCGCGGGCGGGATCCGTGCGGGAGACAGTTCACCTGCTTGCAGAGCTCCTAGGCTTCCCTGGAAAGAGCGCATTGGACTCTCCCTTGTGAAGACAGGAGCTTGTGCAGCTCACTGATTTAGGTCCCGTGTGCTTCGCCGTCTTCTAGAGGAATGGTGGGGTGTGCGAAGCCCATCGCGGTGGGGCGTCCACACAAAGGGGGCTCTGTGCCCCATAGCCTCTCCCCGGGAGAGCCGGGCTCATCTCGGGCCAGGCTGGTACCACCCCTGCCAGCACCCCACCCTGCATGGACTCCCCCTCAGAGCCTGACCCCAGCTCTATCCTGCCTGGTGTTTGACCTCAGGCAGTTTGCTGCCCTTGCCTCAGTTTCCTCATCAGCCAAGCAGAGGTCATAATTGCCCCATAGAGCTCCAATGAGGATCTGATCTCTAAAACTCACGTTAGACTCATTGCGGCTTGCCTGATGCCAGGTGCCATATTATTTCCCCCATTTTACAGACAAAGAAACTGAGGCAGAGAATGGTCAGCCAGCTTGCTGAGGTCACACAGACATGGAATTTGAACTGGGCTGTGTGAGATTGAGTGTGCCCTGGCCCCCTACTCTGTCAGTACATGATGTCTGTTCATTCATTCATTCAACAAGTGTGTGGAGTCCCCAGGCTCTGCAGGGGTGGGGATGGGGAGGGGGACAGCTGGGAACTCCACAGACCTGGCCCTGGCCCCAGGGGGGCCACAGTCCTGGGGGAAGAGGCTACCTCCATAAAAGGCGGTGAGCTTTTGATGGGCAAATACCAGGTCCCCTGTGGCCTTGAAGCAGGGGGCTCCACCAGGCCCGGGGTGAGGGGGAAACAGAGGGGACAGGTGTTGGGGGAGGGGGCCGCATGTGGGTAGAGCACCCTGGCCATGGCCAGTGCACAAGCAGGAGGCAGGGAGGGAGGCCAGTCCAGGAGGAGACTGCAGACCCTGCCACAGAGGTCACAGTCTCCCTGGGGCTGTGAGGAGCCCAGAAGTTTCTATGAGGTCTGTGGGTAGGAAGACCACCCCCAGTTTCTTTGTGGGGACTGGATCTCCCAGAAGAAGGTGGAGGTGGAGACTGGGCCCACCCATGCTGCAGGGGGCTGGCCACATGGCCTGGGGGTGGGTGTATCGCTCCCAGTGCCAGGCGCCCACATCACTTCCCAGCCCTCCAGGCTGCCCGACACTCTCTGGCCTTGGGGGAAGGAGGGAAGCCTCTCCCTCTGCCCCTTTTCTCTGCCGCCAAGGGTCCCTTTCATCCCCTGTGTGTAGCTAGCAGGGCCAACCTGTTCTGACCCGTGGCTGGCCTTTCCTGACCTTTCTGGAAGACCTGGGGCACCCTTCAGCCCAGGAGGGCTTGTACCCATGCACTTACCTGAGCAGGAAAGTGGACAAACCCAGAAAGGGCCACAGGCCGGCTTCCCAAGCAGAATGTACCCCAGGGGGCTGGGGCTTCCTTGACCCTCCAGGTGGAGCCAAGAGAGGCCTCGTGGGACCCCTACCTGTGGGAGCCTTCTGCAGAGGGGGATGTGGGTGGCGGGGCTGTCCCCCGTCCTCTCCATGGGCGCCTAGTCCGCTAGTTTCCAGGAGGACCTCATCCTGGGATGGTTAACTTGATCCCATCTGTGAAGACACTGATTCTAAGTGAGGTCACCTTCACGGGTGCCAGGGTGAGGACTGGGGGCATGGTGTGTCTCCGCGGGATCCCATTCCACCCCGCACAGTGGCCTCTAAGGCCTCACAGAACTGGACACGCTGCTACTCCTCCAGTCCCGTCCCCCCTCGGCCACCTCACACCTGAGGTCCCGTCCGGAGCCTGCTGTCCTGGGTCATCCCCCTCCTGGTCCGGTGCTCTGCTTCTGCACTCATGTTAGACTTGAGCCCCCACCCCGGCCTCCCCCTGCCCTGCTTTGTCTCCATGGGCCGCCGGTTAGCCACACGATGGTGGACACACTGACTTGTCTCGTGCTATCCCCGCAGATCGCATCATTCACAGCAGAGAAACCCAGCTCACGGTCGGGCCCTGCCCTGTGGACGGTGCCCAGCATGGGGAAATGGCTGTGGAGCGAGGGAATGAGTGACTGATTCGCACGAATGGGCGGGGGCGGGGGGCAGCCCCCGCAGTTCCTGCTGCCCCCTCTGCGGCCCTGTGCAGAGCGGAGGCTCACGTCTCCACCCTTTGTGTTTCAGATCGTCCTGGTGAGCTCCTCGCTCAGTGACCGGGACCAGAGTCTGTTCCTCAGCACGGACGAGGGGGCCACTTTCCAGAAGCAGCTCATCCCCTTCTCGGTGGAAACGCTGATTTTCCACCCCAAGGAGGAGGACAAGGTCCTGGCCTACACCAAGGAGAGCAAGGTAAGCAGGCCCGGGGCTGGTGTCTGGGCCAAGGGCGCCCGCCGCTGCTCCTTTGGGTGGGGTCACGGGGAATTGCAGGCTGCTCATTGCGGGGTCCCAGGAGCCCTTCTCCCCGAGGCCCGGGGGTCTGGGTGCCTCCATCAGGGGCGGCCCGCTTGGCCGCATGCTGTGGGAACCCAGTGGGTGGAGGCGAGAGGCGTACTTGGCACAAATAAGCACAAGAGACAGGACTGAAAAGCAGAGGTGATTATTAGGGCTGGTCCCCTTGGCCCCTCTCTGGTTGCACCAGCCATAAGGCCTTCTTCCACTTCCAGAATATTCCAGACACCCTCCCACACCAGGCCTTCCAGGCCTTTCTGCCAGCCTGGGATGCTTTTTCACCTTCACTAGGAGTGACTTGTCCTTCAGATCCCATATCTGTGTCCTCTCCTCTGGGGGCTATGTCACCAGGGCCCCACAGGAGCCCAAGGGCCCCTCCACGGAGTGATGGAGAGAACGTGGTGGAGGGTTCTCTCTAGGCCCGGGAGGGAGGAGAGCCCGGGGCTGCCAGCAGGTGCTGAGGGCTGAGGAGGAGGGCGCTGCGGGGCACGGAGAGCGCCGGAGGACGAGGGGCCGCCCTAGCTGCCGCGGAGGCCGGGATGGCTCCCTGTAGCGGTCTAGCCAGTCAGCACGCGCTTGCTGGCTGCCAGCTCCGGAAGCGTGTTCTTCCGTCTGCGAGAGCAGAAGTCCAAAATCAGTTTCGCTGGCTCAGAGCTGAGGTGTCTGCGGAGGGCACACTCCCTCTGGAGGCTCCGGGGGGGAGGGGAGGGGACATGGCCTTTTCCAGCTTCTGGCATCGGGAGGCTTGTGAAAGAGCCACCCCAGTAGGCAAAGCCCGCGTCCTCCTCTGTGTCTCTGCTCTGTGTTCACAGTGTGTGTGTGTGTGTGTGTGTGTGCGTGTGTGTGAGAAACTGGAAAAGTCACCTGCTCCCCTGGGGAACCCAGGGTCATCTTCCATCTAAAGATCTTCATGAGTCCCACCTGCCTTTGCCCTATGCCATCACTTACGCAGGTGTGGGGCTGGGGCATGGCTGCATTTTGGGGGCCATGTTTCCACCTACCGACATGCCCAGTAGGAGGTGTGGCCCCTGGAGTCTCCAGAAGGGCCCAGGAGGAGGCCTGGCCTGCGACGGGGAACCTAGCCAAAGCCGGTTTGGACAGCGGTTGCCATCCTCACGGGCCACCTCCCAGAGCAGAGGAGGGCAGGGCACGGTCTGGAGGCAAATGGAAGCTGTCTGCTTCAGGATTTCCCTCTGCGCTCCCTGCTTGGGCCCCCCTGTTCCACAGTCCTCCACATCCCAGTGCCTCTCTCTCCCAGAGCTGATCCCAGTGTGCTTATGTATCTGTGACATTGATTAATGTCTGCTCCCCGCACATGCACTCTGGGTGAGCTCCGTGAGGGCAGGGATTGTTCCTGGTTTCTACAGCATTTCATCTCAAGTTCCTGGCTGGCAATATCTGTTGGATGGATGGATGTGGAATTGAGGATGGGTGGGTGATGAATGGGGGAGGTGGATGGATAGATGGATGGGTGCCCGTCGGTTGGATCAGTTGGGGAGTGGATGGTGAATTTCTCCCACGAGGGATCACCCAGGTCAAGGGCCTGCAAATGCAGACTTCCGGCAGGTCTGAGCCGTGGTTCGCTGCAGGACCTGGCCTCCTGGCCAAGGTCTGGTCCTCGCTGACTGGCGTCCCTGGGTTCCCCTGGCCCCGTGGGCTGCCTCTTTGCTCCCGGTGCCTTCCCTTGGGACAGCATGGGCTTCTGGGTATTTATAGCACTACTTAGCCTTCCATGTAATTAGACTAAAGCACAATTACGGAGACTTATTTTCCTGCAGAAATTGACTGCATCGCAATTGCTCTTTAATTTATGGCGCCCTGAAAAATTAATGGAGCTGAAATCTTGGTTATTTTCCTTGGTTCTTTTCTGTGACTCTACAGAAAGGAAAAAAGGAGAAAAAATGGCTTCGTTGTAGTTATAAAAGGAATGAAGAATTTGAGGAAATTAATAACAGTGACAATAGGGCCTTGGGTTTTGTTTTTTTTTTTAAGGGTTTTACGGTTTTCAAAGCTCTCTAACTTCGAAGACGTGGGATGGTGTGGTGGTACCATGCTGGCTCTCGGTTCCGACAGACCTGGTGTATTAGACAGCCATCTACTAATCTGTGGCACACAGCCCCAGGCCTCAGTGGCACCCAGCAGCAAATGGTATTGCTTGCTCCCGGGTCTGTGAGTTGGCTGGGGTTCTGCCAGGTGCTGCTGGGACAGGCTATGCGTGGTTCCTGGCCAATGTAGGGTTCAGGTCTCCACACTGCTCTTGTTCTGGAACCTGAGGTCCCCTGGGGACAGGCTGTTCTCATGATGGAGGGCAGAGGCCCTGGAGGGGGGAGGGCAGGGAAAACCGTCCCAACAGCATTGGCATGTCTGCTTTGACCTGGAATACATCACATCTCCTCACACACTGTCGGCCAAAGCAAGTCACATGCCGAAGTCCGAGCCAGCAGGGATGGGCACCAATATTCCGTTGTCAAGGACTCGCAGGCTGGTACAAAGGAAGATGCTACCTCCGATCTCCTCCCTTTGCTTTCCTCCCAGGGGCCTGCCCCTTCCTCCAGCAGACACACGGTCCTCCCACCTGCTTTCACTTCCCCCCTTCCCCGGGACATTGTAGCATGGGGTGCTCTGCAACCTTCTATTCCCAGCACGGTGAGGAATTAATCCGAGCCTGGGACTGGCTTCCAGAAACTTAGTAGGGAAGAAAAGACACCTTGGAGGACCAATCTGGGAAGCCTTCCTAGAGGAGGGGGTTTGAAGAGAGGCGTACAGAATGGATCGGGACGTATGTTTATTTCTTCATACAGCTTCAGAACAGCAGAGCTGATTGCACAAGCGCTTAGGGAAAACCGAGCACCTGCAATCCTCCAGCCTACGTAAAACTGTGTTTGCATTTATCCGCGGTGAAGCAAGTAGAGTAGCTGTCAAGGCGGGGGGGGGTCTGGGGTGGGCAAGGGTCTCCTAAGAAGGGGCAGAGGTGTGGGTTCACCGTGGCTGCCGTGAATGTCAGTCTGCAGCTGAGCCGGCCCGCAGGGCTCCAGGCGTCAGTGCCCCGCCTCCTCCCTGACCTCAGACTTCAGAACTGGGCAGAAATCAGGCTTCTCTGAGTAACAGAACAATCTCGTGAGCCAGGAGAATCTGACACCTCAGTGTGTGTCCTGTTTGCTCCGATGCCTTGTCTGACGGAGCTCGGGGCAGGAACGAGACACCACGCTGGATAACTGAAGCACAAGGAGGATTTAGCCTGGGGAACTGGGTATTCTTGTTGGGCGTCTAGGGGAGGGGCTTCAGGCTGGAGCCCCAAGGATCCCTCCCGGGAGCCTCTACGTCCCATGTCAGGAGGGGAGGGACCGGGAGCCCCACTGGACTTGCTAAGGTCAGGGACACAGAGCCGATGTTGAGACCCAGGCATCTGCCTGGCAATATTCACGGAGCCAATGACCGGACAGCGGAATGCAGGGTCCAGCTGCTGTCTCCGCCACGGTGGCCACCCCCCGCCCCCAGAGCTGAGGATGGACACCGTGGCAAGTCCCCGTGACCTTGCTGGCCAGCAGGCACAGCCCCAGCTGGCAAGAAAATGCCTCTGTGCCGCCTTCACCTTCCAAACCTCCCATGAGTGCACCTCTGACCCAGAACGCTAGCTGCAAGGGAGTCTGAGCGATACTGGGTTTCCAGTTTCCAGCCTGTGCTCCACGAGCTGCCCTCCGGGGGTGGGCGGGATGGATGCTGGGAGCCGACGGCCAGGCTTAGCACACCGCTGGGAGCCTGGGCCGTTGTCAGAGGACGGTGCCTCTAATAAGTGTGTAAGACCTATCGGTATGCATGTCTGCGAATGACCTTCCTCTGACCTCATCCTGCTCCTTCGCCTTCGTTTCTCCCTTGCTCTGACTTTCGAGCACTTCGTCTCTGTGTCAGAGTAGCTCTGGTAGGGCCACCTCCGCTCCTTTCCTGGACAAGCGGCCTGGAGTCAGTCAGCCCTTGCATAGGACACCAGTGCGCAGGGCCCTCGCAGCAGCTAGGATGTCCCCTATGTGTTTATTCTTGTGTGTCTGCCGGTGTTTGTCTTTTATTAAGTGGAAATGTTCTATTTCTGCAACAGTTGATGGTGCATTAATAAAACCACCTCCCACGAGAGCAAATTGGAAAGGCTCCATCACAACCCGGGGCCGGCGTCATCAACACAAGTGCTTCAGCGGGGCTGGCAGCCATAATACCGTGTGTTAACGCGGAGGCTCCTGTAAACTGATGGCTGCACACCCTTTTTTACTGCTTACTGTTTGAGGAGAGGAGCAGTTCTCCCCTGATCTGTAGATGGGTAAATTAAGACATGAGGTGGGAGGGGCCCTGGCCTGTTACTCAGATGGCCCAGTGAGAGGACTAGATGTGACCTGGCATCCTTCCCGGCGGACCCCTCAGCCACTGGGGTGTCACACTCAGGTCCACAAGCAAACACTGTGTGACCTTGAGCCGCTTGCTTACCTCTTGAAGCTCCCATTCCCTCATCAGTAAAGGGGCAATGGCTCGTCTCGTGGTGCGCGCACATGGGTGAAGTGAGCGGCGTTTGACAAGCTCTGAGCTCGGTACCTGGCTCCATGGACAGCCATACCTGCTGCCAGGCTCTCCCGCTGAGGCCCTTCCAGAAATTCAGTGCCACCAGCCGCTCAGGCCACAGCTCTTTATTGAATACCCACTGCATACGTGCCAGGCATGAGTCCACGTGCTTAGTAAGATGGATGAGTTCCTTGTGCTCCTGAATCTTACATCCCAGGGGATGAAAGCTTTCCAAAAAGCCCATTTTAAACATTAAAGTGATAATTTCATACCGTGTACCCTGGAGCAGGGGTCAGCACACAATGGCCTGGCACCCGTTTCGTAAATAAAGTGTCGTTGGCACACAGGCAAGCCCATCCGTTTCCATATCATCTCTGGCTGCTTGCCTGTTCCAGGGGCAGAGATGAGGAGTTACAACAGAGACCACACAGCCTGGAAATCCAAAGATATTCAGTGTCTGGCCCTTTCCCGAAAAGCTTGCCGGCACCTGCCCTAGAATCGAATTTGTCCATTCATTCAGCACACCCAGCAGCGATCAGTCTGGGGCTAGGCTTGGGGAGAGGTGAGCCGCATAAGCTTGGGCCAAGGAGCCGGAAACAAAACCGCCAAGATGGAGAAGAAACTGAGCAAACAGTTCTGGGTTTCGGGGGGCAGGGTTTCTCTCAGCAAGCGTGAGGCTGGGGGTCAGGAGACACTCCCAGAGGCGCATGCAGCAGAGCTGGTCCTGTGGCAGGGCAGGAGGGGGGCTTCTGGGATGGGCTGTGTTGTGTCCCCCCAAATCTATATATGAAAGTCCTTACCACCCTCCAGCATCTCGGATGTAACCATATTTGGAGATGGGGCTCTTAAAGGGGTATTTAAGTTAAAATGGTTCATCTGGGTGGGACCTGGTCCATTATGACAGGTGTCCTTACAAGAGGAGGAGATCAGGACACAGACACGTACAGAGCGTCGCCCACATGAGGACACAGGGAGGGCATGGCCGTCCACACACCAAAGAGGGAGGCGTCAGAGGGAACGAAGCCTGCCCACACCTTGGTCTCAGACCCTTAGGCGCCAGGATGGGGAGAGAATAAGGCTCTGCTGCTTAGGTCCCATCCATGGTGCTTGGTTCTAGTGGCCCCGGCATCCCCAACGCTCACAGCTGCTCAGCCTCCTTGTGGAGCAAAATGTCATGGTCTTGGGCGTTTTCTTTCTGCTGCTGACAGCAGGGGATGGTGCTTAACAGAGGGAACCCCCACGTTTGTTAAGAACAGGGACGACACTCACTGTTACCATGGGCTTACGAACTCTGGAGTCACAGCCATGCAATATGACTCTCTCCAGGGGCTGTGGTTGAGTGTCTGGCAGGGACAGCTGTCCTGAGGTGGGGAGTCTTCTCATGGGACACAGTGGTTAGCACGCCATGGTTAGGATGCTGTGGTTAGGATGCCATGGTTAGGACGCCATGGTTAGGACGCCATGTTTAGGATGCCGTGGTTAGGACGCCATGGTTAGGACACCATGGTTAGGACGCCGTGGTTAGGACGGCATGGTTAGGATGCCATGGTTAGGGCACCATGTTTAGGATGCCGTGGTTAGGATGCTGTGGTTAGGATGCCATGGTTAGGACGCCATGGTTAGGACGCCATGTTTAGGATGCCGTGGTTAGGACAAGGAGCACTCACTGAGGTGGGATCCACCAGGTCTTCTTTCTGCAGCTGCAGAGAAGAAGGAGCCATGAAGGGGGGTCAGTCAGGGGTGGTGGAAGAATCCAGAATGTGGGACTTGAAACTGTCGCCTCAGAGGTAGTGTGTCTACTAGAAGCCAGGTGGCAAGGAGGAGGCCCCAGGTGGAGGTGGAAGGGGGCTTAGGGGCGCGGGAGGGTCCCGGTGACGAGGAGCGGAAGTGCCAGGGCCCTCGGTGCCAGGTGGGCGACAGCACAAGGGGGCATGCCCTGGGGCACCCCTTCTCCAGGCCAGAGTGGGGTGTACTATAAAGGGAAGGCACTGCAGGCCAATTCTCTCTGGGTGCTGGGCCCTGAGCCCTGACAGAGGCTTCTCGACCCAGTGGACTGGGTTCGGAGCCTGGCTCTGCAATACCAGGGCCTCTGAGCATTGACCTTGGCCAAATCCTGACCGAGAGGTGCCTTTAGATGGAGTCTTGAACACTGAGTGAAGACAGGGAAGGGCATTCCAGCCAGACTGAATGGCAGGTGCAGATGCCCAGAGGACCCCATGAGGCACGTTAGCACCACAGCCACACAGGAGCCCAGAGCTGGGTGTGACGGGGTGTGGGAGGTATGGGGGGATATATGGGCCAGGCAGCTCAGGGGCCCTGAGTGCCCATATAAGGAGTGTGGGCTTTATCCCTAGGAAGGTCTTATGGCATCTCCTGGAAGGTCTGACACGGGAGAGTGACGTGGTCAGGTGTGTGTCCTAGAAAGATCCTGGTGGCTGTCTCATGGAGTAAGGGCTGGATGGGAGGGCTGAGGGCTGCAGGCAGGAGGCCCAGAGGAGGGGTGCAGCAAGCCAGAGAGACGGGGGTGGCTCGATGGGGCTGCAGGGCGGAGAGGAGGCCGGGTACAGCAGCTGCATAGGCGGAGGACATTAGCACATTCGGAGCCGGTGACTTACTGGGTGTGGCAACGGGTGGTGAGGACAGGCCGGGCTCCTGGCCTTGGGCGCTGGTGGGTGATAGGCACTAGGCAGGGCTGGGGCCGACTTCTGGGATGGGGTTACATCTGCCCACGACGAAGGTCAGGACGGCACAGGGCTGACGCTTGAGGAGCCCCAATTTCCCTCTGAGATACCACAAACCCCTCCTTCGTGAACAGCAGCAGGAACAACACTGTGACCTCACTTGCTTGTCATCACTTGGGGCCCGGATGGGGACAGGCTGGGTCAGATGAGGGGCACATGTCGTGCCACCCCGAAGGCCAGCAGATGTGGGCTCTGATCCCAGTGCCTGCGGCATGGTTCTTTTTTTTTTTTTTTTTTAAAGATTTTATTTATTTATNGACAGAGATAGAGACAGCCAGCGAGAGAGGGAACACAAGCAGGGGGAGTGGGAGAGGAAGAAGCAGGCTCATAGCAGAGGAGCCTGATGTGGGGCTCGATCCCATAACGCTGGGATCACGCCCTGAGCCAAAGGCAGACGCTTAACCGCTGTGCCACCCAGGTGCCCCTTGCGGCATGGTTCTTAGACCCATTTCACAGATGGAAACACTGAGGTCCAATGGCTGGCTTCAGCCTTCCTTCATTTTGAGGCCTGGCCGTGAAATTGCTCTGCTTAACAGACTTATTCTAGACACGTCTTGAGTGCAGAGGAGTAAGGAAGGGGCATTCACATCGCAGAGAATCCAGGTCCAGCCTCTGCCAGTGAACAGCCCCGGGCAATCACGCAACTGCTGTTAGCTGCTGTTCTCGATCTGCAACACAGGCGGAGAAAAGCATCCGAGTCACAGAGATGCCACGAGACGGTCCGAGAGGGGCGTGCTCAGCTCGCGCTCACGCAGTCGGCACTCAGCAGCCGCGGGGGGTTGATGTTATTCCTATGTGACGCCGATGGGATTCGTGGGTCACATGATTAGTGCAACCACTTTGCAGCGGTGTCTCTGGGATAAGCCCACATGTCTCCGGAAGGCCAGGATCTGGATCCCCGTTTTAGGAAAGTGGGCAACTGAGGTTTAGGGAGCTTTGGGGGGGCACACAACTGTGTACTGTGGAGTCTGTTGGGAGCCCGGGCTATGGGACCCCATGATCTCTCAAGTCACAGACTCACCCCTGAAAAACATACCATCTTCTAGAAGGGGAAACCGAGGCAGGCACCGCAACCGTGAGATGGGGCTTAGGGGAACCAGGTCTCCTCTGCCCCCAGGCACAGCCTCTCAGCCGGGGAATAGCCGCGGAGTGTCCCCGCCCAGCCCTGCCTTTGCAACAGAACGCTTGGGTCTCTGTGTTGCGCGTCCTGCTTCACGGGTCCAGAGATCCCTTAACACCCTCATGGCCCAGCCCGCTCCCAGGAAGGGAGGGAATGCTTCAGGGTTTCCCATACACCCCACCCTCTGACCGGGGAGGCTGGTAAAGAAAACTTGGCAAAATCACAAATGAAAGATGTCTCGGGACCTCGATTGTAGACCAGCCCACATCCCAGCTAGGGGTGGTGTGAGTTCTTGCCCCCAGACTGACTCGGGGCAGGGCTGGCGGGAGCGGCGGAAGGGACAGAAAGGGCTCCTGGGTTCCAGGACCCCTGCCCCCACAAGTACCTCATCTTACCAGCCGCAGGCCTGCAGCCTGGGGGGCTCCACGGGGCCGGATGTGTGCCCTGCAGGGTCCAGTGCATGAGACATGTTTGAAGTCAGGATAGCCTTCCTCCTGCAGTCTCTCTCCCCCTGGCGTGGTAGGCTTCTTTTCTTACTAGATTGACATACAACGCTGCGTTACTTTCCGGCGTCCGGCATAGTGTTTGGACAAGCCTGCGTTACGCTGTGCCCCCTGCGAGCGTACTCCCACCTGTCACCATGTGACAGTACACCAGTACCCCGACTGTGTTCCATAGGCTGTGCCTTTCTCCCTCCGCCCCGCACCAAAGTGGGCGCCGGTGGGGAAGGGTGGGAAGCAGGCTGTCATGCTTTACATGAGCTGTTTAACATCGCACTGCCTTGTGCCCGGGGACACTGGTGCAGCGAGTGCAGACCCTCACAGGCTCCCACGGCCCTGCCTCAGGACTCAGCCCGCGGGGGGCTGACCCCGATCCGTCCTGCCCCAGGCGCCCCCAGAGTCTACCCCAGGAGGTGGCGGCGGGAGAGAGGACCTCGCAGGAGCCCAGGCTCTGAGCTCTCCTCACAAGCTCCCTGTTTCATCGGGCTTCACTTACGAAACTCAGATGCAAAGACATTATTAGGAAGTTCAAGTCGGTGCCCACAGAGCGTTGACCCCAGCACAGGGCCCTTGCGAGCAGAGGCCCCGTGCTCCTGCAGTGACCGCAGACCCCAGGCACCGAGAGCTCTGCTGTTCCTGCGTGGACATGCTCTCACACTGCCTGCCCTTTGCAGACCCTGCTCCCTTCCTCCCAACACACGCCCGGCCTCCCAGCCCGCCACCCCCTCCCGTTACCACCCCCACCCCCCGCAGCGTGTAGTCAGGTCCCTCCTGGACAGCGGACAGCGGCACTCAGGTGCTCCTCCTCCGGGGGTCTGCCTGGCCGGAGTCCCTCAGTCCCTACTAGCTGGCCTGGGGCGAGAATGGCTCTTTTGGAGCCCTTGTGCCTGACCCTCGGCCTCTTGGAGGTCGGTCTGTACCCCCGTGGGAGTGCGGGGCCGCCTGGGGCACACTCACCAGGAGATCAACCCCGACTCCAGGGAGGCTCTTCCTCACGGCACGGCCAGACTTCTGTCTCTCTCCTCTCTGCCCTGCAGCTCTATGTGTCATCGGACCTGGGGAAGAAGTGGACGCTTCTGCGGGAGCGAGTGACCAAAGACCACATGTTCTGGTGAGAGCCCCCCCACTGGGGACCCCAAGCCCCGAGGGCCGGGGCTCCCCTTTCGTCCCCACAGCCCCCAGCACAGGGCTCCCCACCTTCTCCTGCCTCTGACCCCAGCCGTGGACTCCTCATCCCAGGGGACCTCCAGAGCGCTCTTTCCGCACCTGTAGGAAATGGTGGAGAGTCGGGGCTTGCTGTCCCTCAGGTCACATGTGCACCTGACATGGGGACTGGTTCCTCTCTGAGCCCCCGCCTCCGCCACAATACTAACAGGTGCCAAGTACATCAGGCTGGCTCCCCTCCCCACCTCCCCTGCCTCCCCCTCCTTACCACCCCTCCCCTCTCCCCTCCCCATCTCCCTCCTCCACACCTCTCCTCCCTCCCTCCTTCCTACCCCTCCCCCTTCCTCTCCCCCACCTCCCCTTCCTCCCACTCCTGCCCCAGCTCCTTATTCAGCCCCTGACTAGCTGCCGCCCTCCCAAGCAGCCTCCCCTGCCCCATGGCTTCCTCCACCCCTGCCTGCCTTGGCCCCGCTCTCCTGCACCATCCAGGGCCTGGGCTCCCCTCCCACACTCGTGTTATCTCCTGGGAGCCACTCAGTGGTGCATCCGAGCCTCGTTCTAGCCTCGCTGGGGTGGTGAGCCAGCTCTGGTGCTCAAGGAACATCAGCGGGCTGCGTGAGTGAGGCCCCTGGGGGATGAGTGCTTGATGAGTACTTGCTGGCGGGCTCGCAGGAGCCTGAGGGGTGGAAGCTGGGAGTGCCGCTGGCTCAGGGCCCACGTGTGCCGTCCACCAGCCATGGCCACGGCCCTTCTTCTGCCTGAACTGCCTCTGGAGAGACGTGGCTTACACACGTGTTCTTCCGACCAAATGGCTCTGTCTTGCACTCGTGCACACACACATGCGTGTGCATACACACTCCTAGCCTTTCCCTTTCTTACCTCGTTTGTATGACGCACTACAGACAGGCCTTCTCACTGGGCCACAGTCCTGTCTCCCCAGCAGAGGAGCCCGTGGAAGTACCTCTCCTTTCCCTCCCTTGCCTACGCCTCGCTGACCGCGAAGGAGCTCGTTTCCGGGCTTATGGCTGCGAGGCTGGAGGGAAGCCCGTGTCGCTAAGTCTGCAGCATTGGCTGGTGGCCTCTGTGCCTTCGCGGGTGGGGAGAGGGGCTGGCTCCTGCCACGTGGCCGCCCACGGGAGGACCGGGTTCCTTCCTTAGAAACCCAAGTGCCGCACCCATCCCTGGCCTTGTCATTGATGTCAGCTGTCGGCCCCCAGGGCCCCCAGGAGGTGGGGAGGGCCACGGAGGTGGGATTTCCGAACAGTGAGGGCCTGAGAAATTGGCGGAGTGGCCGAGCACTGTGGGGCGTTGGGTCCAGGCCAGGCCGGGTGCCCCGGGGATCTCTAGATCCGGAGGGCCGACCTGCCCGCAGATGCTGCGAGGTAAATTGGCACTAATTCAAACATGTTATTATCTCGGGCAAACCAAATTATTTCTCCCCCAAGTTTCTCAAATTGCCCTGAGTTGTTATATTTGAGAGCTAATCAGGCCGGACACTTGGCCCCCGGGGCCCAGGAACCTCTCCTGGAATGTGGTGACAGGCAGCCATGGGCCCCCCTCTTGTAAGCAATGCATAATGCTTTTTTGACAGCATTTCAAGCTCTTTGTCCTTGAACTGACAGGAGGAATTGCCAAAGCCCGCGTTCTGTCTGAGGCTTGAACCCCTTCACGCTTTGGGAGGCTAAACAGCAAGCAAGCTCATTAGTGCGGCCTTGGGGACCCCCAGGAGGGGCAGCCCTGGGGTGGGAGGCCCGTTGCCTTCTGGGACGACCAGGGGACCTGCTCGCTGCCCTGCCCGTGCTGTCTCAGTGGCCCTGGAACAAAACCACACCAGCACCCCTGGGAGCTGCCACGTTGTGGATGCTGACCGTCTGCCAGGCACCAGACTGGGGGTCTGCATGCGTCGTCTTCCCATCACGTGACAGCGGGGGAGACTGAGGCCCAGGGAGGCCAGGGCACGTGTCCGTGCCATGTTGCCTGTCAGCAGCAGCCCGGGGCCGTGTGTGGGGCCGGGGCCGTGTGCCGATGGCTGCTGTGCCGGGCGGTCTGCTCAGCCCGCTTTCTCCAGCCACGTCCGTGTCCGCTTCTCCGCTCATGCCCGAGCTGACCCACAGAGCCTCAGCCTTCCTCTTCCGTCCGCTCGGCTCCCGCCCAGCTGTGGGACAAGCGTCAGGGCCACGGCGGTGGCAGTTGGGCGGGGAGGCAGCTCATACCCCTCCAGGCCGGGTGTGGAGTATTTGGGGGCTTATGCAAGCTTCCCACGGCATCCAGGAGGGCTGAGAGCTGACTCCCCATGTCCCCAAAGCACTGTGCGTGCTCCAGAGAGCTGCCTGCCCAGTGTCATCTCACACGCCTGCTGTTTCTAAGCACTAGACCAGGGACCTTCCCCACAGGCCATTCGGGGACCCCGACCAACATGAAGGCCCAGGCCCCAATACGTGTCCCTCCCTGCAGGGAGCCGGGCTGTGTCTGTGGGGCTGGACATGCAGCCTTGAATGGTTTCCAGATCCCATGACCAAGGGGGTCTGGGCAGGGACCCCAACCTGCTGGGCCCCTGCCTGGTCCAGGGCCTGGCGTGGGCTACTGGGACTTGGTTGTGGGGTGCTCCAATGGGAAAGCCAGAGAGTCAGGGGGGTGAGAGCACTGCTCAGTGGGGGAGCAGGTGGAGACCGGGCGAGTGAGTCTGTGCAAGGGTGAGCGGGTGAGTGAGTAAATGAGTGAGTGAGGGAGTGAATGAATGAGGGAATGAGGGAGAGAATGAATGAGTGAGAGAGTGAACGAATGAGGGAGAGAATGAATGAGGGAGGGAATGAATGAGGGAGTGAGGGAGTAAATGAGTGTGAGAGTGAGGGAGAGAGGGAGGCAGTCAGTGAATTAATTAGTGAGGGCGGGAGTCAGTGTATTGTGAGTGAGGGAGGGAATGAATGAATGGGTGAGGGAATGAATGAATTAGGGAGTAAAGAATTGAGGGAGAGAGTGAGTCAGTGAGTGAATGAGGGAGAGAATGAATGAATGAATGAGGGAGTGAGTGAGAGAATGAATGAGGGAGGGAATGAATGAGGGAGTGAGGGAATGAATGAATGAAGGAGGGAATGAATGAGGGAGTGAGGGAGTGAGTCAGTGAACGAGGGAAGGAGTAAGAGGGAATGAATGAATGAGGGAGGGCGTCAGTGAGTGAATGAATGAGTGAGAGAATTAATGAATGAGGGAAGAGAGAATGAATGAAGGAAGGGAATGAGTGAGGGAGGGAGCGAGTCAGTGTCACTGCCGCACTCTGCAGATGCCCGGTAGTCACGCTAAAATCCCACCAGCCAGCTGAGGACCAGTCAGCGCCCCTGGTAACGAGAACAATGTCACTGTGTTCAGGAAAGAGAAAAATGTCAGGCAGGAGCCCTCGTTCCTCAGAGCGCGCAGGTGTTCCGTGCACAAAAGCCTGAATCAAACCTCACCTTGAAGCAGAGACTTGGGGGCAGAGCGGCTGGTGCCCGAGCCCTGGTTTGGAACCTCAGTGGACTGCAGGGCCGCCCCACCTCTGAAGTTCCTCTCAGCCGGAGAGTGTGCCCTTGACCTCCCGGCGCCAGGCCCAGTGCTGGGGGGTGCGGGGTGGGCCCCGAGGCCGTTGGCCCCAGGCCTGCCTCCCCCGGAGGACGCGGCCCCCGAGCTGCGACCCTAGGACGCCCCTCCATCTGTTCTTCTCGGGGCTCGTTGAAGGCTCCGTGGCAGCCACAGTCCTGCTGCATTGCGGGGGTTCCATGAGCCCTGGCCCATGTCGGCGAGGGAGGAGCCAGTGCTGTGGCAGGTGGCGGGGTGGGAAGCAGCGGGGTGAAGGAGAAGGAACCTGGTGCGAATTCTGACTCCACACTGAAAGCTGCACATCCCAGGGCAGGGTTGGGGTCGTTTTGCTCCTCTGAGCCTCGGTTTCCTGATTTGCAAGATCAGAGTGATATTCCCAAGGCCCGCCTAGATTCCTCGGAGTATTTTGATCACCAGCAAAACAAAAACAGCAATAAAGATGCGAGGAATGTGAAGGCCTTTGGTAAAGGAGGGTCGTCTATAAAGAGTACTGTAAAAGGAATACCAAGTGAACCCTGAGTTTTGGCTACCTCCCCAGGAGCAGGTGGGGAGGACTGTGCCCTCTGACCCATGGTGCAAGGGTGGCCGCAGCCCCGGGAGGCCACGTGGCTACCTGGGGCTCAGGGGCTGATGCAGGCACTGGAAGAGGGGCTTGGGGACTCGGGTCCCCGTGCCGACCCCTACGCGCTCTCTTCCAGGGCTGTGTCTGGGGTGGATGCCGACCCTGACTTGGTCCACATGGAAGCCCAGGACCTCGGAGGAGGTAAGCCAGGAGGGGTGCGTGCACCCAGTGTCCCCTTGTGTCCTTACCTGCCCTTGTTCCGTTCCTCAGCTGGCCCTGCACAGCCAACCTCGCTATGTTACAATGTGGCATAACTTTCAAATGTGCTTGATTTCCAGCTGGGGATAAATTGAAGTCAGGGAGCTCCGCTCCAGGGGAAAAATCCATTAAGAGGGTGATTTCTTCTGGCCTCTGAGCCTTGAGTGTTTCCTGCTCACTCTGAGTGTGGAAGCCAGGTGGGGGCCTCTGATGGATCCCCCTTGAATGGGGCGGTGTCCTGGCCACCCCAACCCGGCTGGCTTCATGCCAGAATGCACCCAGGGTCCTTGGATGCTATGAGAAAGATCTGTGCTCCTGACAGAGGAGCACCGGCCCTAGAACTATGGAATATTCTAGAACCATGGGTTCTAGACATCAGAGCCGAGAGGACCGTTATTCAACAAGTACTTGTTGAGTCCGCTGTGGACCAGGCCCAGTGCTGACCCTGCTGGGGACACAGGTGAACAAAACACAGCCCCGCCCTTTGCCTGGTTGGGGACCGCACAGGTGCCGCCGTCCACACTGTAGAAGCCACAGGACCGAATACAGCAAGGAGGGGAGGGCCGCGGAGCTGGCGCCAGCCTGGTGCTGTCACTGCTCTGACTGCAGGACCCTACAGGCGCTGGGGCCGTGAAGCCTCCCCCTGCTGGGTTAGCTTCGAGTGGAGACCTCTGTAGGCTCACATTTACCGAATGGAGGGAGCTGACAAGTGCCACGCAGTAGAGCTCCTTGGGTTGGGCGAATAGGTGGGGGCAGGTTCAGGGCCACGCCCGGGGGAGGCCCAGCTGAGGACAGAAGCACCGGCTTCGGCTCCCAGCCTGCCACGTGCCAGCTTCATGACCCTGGGGAAGTCACCTGCTCCTTGGTGTCCTCAGCTGTGAAATGGGTCAACGCACACGTGCTCAGTGCGGGGACGTCATGGGTGAGTGCTTGATGGTCGTGGAGGGAAGCTGCTGCTGGGTCCTTTAATCTTTTCCAAACCCTCAGCTCGCACTGTGCACACCGTCCAACCACCCAGGGCCGTGGGCACGATGTGCCCCAAGGGCGCTGATGACCTGGAGCGCCTTTGTGGGCTCCCTTTGGTGCCCGTGGTTAAATCCTGCCGCTGCCCCACAGGCTGGGAGAAAGAGCTCCCTACGGTGTGTAGGCTTGCCCCCTGCCTTGCACAACTTCACTGGATCCCCCAAATCTGGGAAAACAGGGCTTGACGTAAAAACAGTGGGCACCTGCAAAGTGTGCTTTCCATTTTGCCTGACTAAACATTTGCCAAGGGATGAAAACGTTCCCCTAAAGTTAGGGCAAGAAAGGACACGAGTCCCACTCACACCCGCCCCTGTTTAGGTAAGAGAGACTCCAGGGGGTGGGAGGGGTCCCGTGCTATGATGGACATTGTAGGTGCCCACCGTGGCCCTGTGCTGTCCATTCCGTGGGCGACTGCACGCGCCCAGCACAGGTCACTTGGCTGGTGTGGGGTGTCCCGCCCACAGTCCGTCTAGTCCATCGGAGGTCCCTCTCCCAGCAAGACAGGGCCCGAGTGTGTCACCTAAGATGAGAGCGAGGTGTGGCGTGGAGCCATGGGCAGAAGGTGGATGAAGACCCCCGCTCACATCCCAGTTCTCACCTGCATGACTTTTGCTCAGGGTCAGCAGACCTTCCCCATCAAGGGCCAGCTATGGGGTACTTCCAGCGTGGCAGCCCTAGGGTCTGTGCCGCGGCGGCCTCTGCTGTTGTCATAGTAGAGCGGCTGTCCACACCCCCCAGAGGATCAGGCATGGCTGTGTGCCCGTCAACCTCTCTTTATAAGAGGCTGGCGGCTGGCCAGATGACCCTGCTTTAGACACGTTACCTGACCTCTCTTGGCCTTAGTTTCACCATCCAGAGGATGGGAGCATGGTAGGACTGTCCTGAGGATGCGCCTGGCACGTCGCCGCCACCGCTCAGTGGCAGATGCAATCACAGGGCAGGCCCTTAGAGCCCCAGCCCCACGGACAAACCCCACGTAGCAGTGTCCCACGGAGCCCAGAGCCAGCTGGCGTCCCCAGCGTCTGAGTCTGAGCCTGGCTCCTCCCGCGGCTGGAGTCGCAGTGTGCGAGATTCCAGGCGCCAAGTGCTGGCTCTTCTCTCCCGCAGGGTTTCGGTATGTCACCTGCCAGATCCACAACTGCTCGGAGAAGACGCCGACGGCTCCGTTCCCGGGCCCCATTGACCACAGTTCTCTGACCGTGCAGGACGATTACATCTTCTTTAGGGTAAGTCTGCTTCTGGGCGTCTTGGCGGCGGGCAGCCGGCAACAGGAGCACAGCCGTACCGGGGAAGGTGGAATCACTCAGACAGGAGGCAACAGACTGGCTGTTTGACTTTCAAGGGCTACTCCATTCGTGCTTCCCCCCTCCTCCTGGGTTTGGGGTTTGCTCCTGTGTTCAGGCAGGGCTGCCGTGTGCACACAGCTTTGTCTCCATCCTCGTGGTCACAGTGTCCTGGCCTGACCTGGGGCAGGCATGCCCCGCCCCATGAGCACTGGCCGCCCCCAGCACCTGCTTGAGCCGTCAGGGGCCACGGGTCTCCGTCAGGCTCCTGTCCTGACTTGGTCCCCATCTTTTTCAACAAGTGCCCAGGAAAGCTGTTCCTGACCCTCAACTCAGAGGTTGCCCAGGGGCTGCTCCCCTCAGACTCTTATCTCGGGGGGGGTTCCCTGCAGGGAGCCCACAGTAGGCACTGGGAGGTGGTCCTGCCTCCGCCTGCCCTCCTCCCTCGCCCTCCGTCCTGGTCCCCAGAGGATCCCGGCCCAGTGCCCACCGGCCCCTCCTGCCACTCCTCCCCACCAGCAAAGTGTGCGATGAACCCAAAGGTCCGCCTCCCGGGCCCCCAGTCAAGGCGCCGAGCAGCTCGTGGTGCTGGTTCCTTTACTGAAGCCGTGCTGTGGGCCAGTGATGGGACCTCACCCTCCTGGAAGAAGGGTCTGGGCCTGGGGGGACAAGGGGGACACCAGTGGGGGTCTGAATCTAATGGTGCCACCACATGGCTTTGGGAAGAGCTATCGTTCCACCTCTGAGCCTCGATTTGTTGATCTATAAAATGGGCATGACAAGTCCCGGCCACCTGGAGGCCTGGACGGACACCAGCTGCGTTCACGGCTGGGGGAGGCCCTGCAGGGTCTGGCAGAGGCCCCGCCATTCCGGGAAGATGCACCGCGGTTCAGCCTTCTCCGCCTGCTCTTACCCGTCAGTGGCTCAGCCATGGGCGGAGGGGCCAGGCTGGTGGTTCTCAAGCGGTGACGGCCGCGCAGGCAGACTGCCTGTGAAGGATGTTGCTGTGTTCAGCACAATCTGAGCAAAAAAGGGCAAAAGTCACACTTGCCTCTCAGGGTTGGCGGCCTTTCTGCCCGCCCTGCAGCCTCAGGCCTGAACCACAAGCCCCCTCGTCCTGTGGCCTGCCCTTCACTAGGCTGGCCCTTTAGGAAAGGCTTGCAGGCCTCCTTCCTTGTCTGCCACCAGCTGCCTTCACCCCCAGGTCCTGGCATGAATGGGCCTGGCCTGCCCTGACCAGCTGAGCATCCACCCAGGGATCCCCAGAGAGGGTGATCTTCTTGAGGCTGAGGCCCCGAGGGCTGCCAAGCCTGGCCCCACCTTCTGCACCATCCTTGGAGCTCAGCAGCTGGCAGACAGGACTCTGAGAAGGGAGGGACAGCGGACTTCTCTCGGCCGCTCTCTCCAGCGTCCTCCCTGACCTGCTAAGCAGGTCTGTCTCTGGGCTGCGTGGCTCTTCCTTCTGAGGAAGCAGGGTGCTCCCTCCTCCAGGAAGTCTGCCTGGCCTCTCCCACCCCTGGGTGCTCTCTCTGAGCTTCCAGGACCCCCATGCTTCCCCCATCCCAACACTGCCTGATCAGGCGGCCCTGAGCGCCAAACCACCACAGACCTCACAGTCCCTGCCCTCGGGATGGAATTGTCTAGAGAAATCTGGTCAGCCTTGTAATTGCAATGCTTTGCACCCTGTGGGCCTGTTGTAGTTTGTTGATTTGTAATAAAAACAGTTCTTAGGTCATGTGCTGCCCCATGTGCTGCCCCAACGCTAATTCCCACAACTGCCCCGTCACTCTGCTTCTGACTTTGTCCTCCCCATTTACAGGGGGGAAACGGAGGCTCAGAAAACTCTCCCAAGGCCACGTGGCTCCTGGTGGAGGAGCTGGAATCTGAGCCCAGGCAGTGATGTGTGATGGACTGTGCTCTCAAGCACGCCACTGCGTTGCCATGCACACACGTGTACACAGACACACACACGTATGTACACACGCATAGGACCCGTGCTCATACACCCGTGCATAGAATTCACCCCCAGGTGCCTGCACATAGTGGACACACACCATGGACCATCTCAGCATGGGTCACCTCCTGTTTCGATCCTCATGCCTCGTGACTTGTTGGTTGTCTTTGGTCAAGCTTACCTTTGGCCCATCTCTTTGTCCACCCAGTAATCTCCCTAAGAAAAGTTCTGGGGAGGAGAACTTTCCCACTTTATTCTGTAAGTTGGATGTAGGGATACCGGTGCTGAGAGAGCATGGGGAGAGAGGTTGGTTCTGACAGAGAGACGTGGAAGGGGAGGGGCGTTTGGTGTGGGGCTTTGAAGGATGAGTAGGAGTCTGTCCATTTCAGGCAGAGCAGGTCTAAGCAAAGTAAAAGGGCATTCTCACCAGCTGAAATACAGTTTCTAGTTTTTCATTCATGAGGACCTGGCTTGACTGGAAACTAGCTTCTGAAAAATGTGTTCTTCCTGCTGCTAGGCAACCTCAGCAAACCGGACCAAATACTACATCTCTTATCGTCGCAGTGAGTTCGTCCTGATGAAGTTGCCAAAGTACGCACTGCCAAAGGTACGAGTCATTTCCCTGTCCCACCTGGCCCCGTGGCCAGGTCCCTAGCCTGCCCCGACACGTGCCCAGCTCCATCCGATCGTAGGGCCTTGGCCACACTCTTCCCTCGGCCCGGTCTGCCTTTTCCCCAAACTCCTGTATGTGTAATGTTTCAGACAAATGTCTCTTACGAGGGCCTCTCCGGGCTGGTCCCGGCCTTGGTTTCCCTCTTGCACCCCCATCCTCCTCCTTCCTGACACTCGGGGTGCTGGCAGACCCCTGTATCCATCTTTGGCTTTCATCTGGAGTTCGCAGGGGTGGGGTAGTTTCTGTTTTATTCTCCTCTGCATTCCAACTGCCTGGTATGGCCACGGATGCATAGTACGTGTTCAGTTGATGCTCCTTCCTTCTCCTTTGCTGGGAAGATGAAGAAGGGGGTCGTGGGGGCTGCCCAGACCCTGCCCCAGCCCCACCTCAGGACCAAAATATATATATATACACGTACAGACGCATATCCACATATCTACAAATACATATACAAACATCTGACTGTGTTTCATGTCCTTTGTTTAAAACTGGAGTCGATGCACGTCTCTGTCTTCTAGCTTTCCTTTTTAGAGATAGAATAACATAAATTCAAATGTAAGCCAGCACTGCATTTTATTTCTCTCCTCTCTATTATCTATTATCCTTATTCTCCAGTCAGCAAGGATTTTTGAAAGACCGTTCTCACTGTTGGCGCACAGGAAGTGAAATACGCACCCTCTAACCCTGCTGGTGGGGAAGGAATGAACGTGCGCTCTCGGCACGGTCATTTAACAACATAAGCAGAGCGCTAAACACGCTCGTAGTCTCCCACGCAGCAATTTCCCTTAGACTTTATGTCCAGGATGTGATCTGAGAGGCAGAGACCTACGTCTAGGAACGTTCATGACTGTTTTGCACATAACGTTGGAGACGCTAGGGGCTCACCAGTGGGGAACGCGTTCAAAGCAATGTGGTACGTCCACAAAGTGGAATAGCACGCACTCCTTAAAAATGGTGTCTATGCATAATTGTCATGACGAAAGAACATGCTCCCCATGTAATGTGAGAGAGCGGGCTGCCAGCTGTACGTGGAAAACACCTATGAATCACACTCGGGAAAAGGCCCAAAGGTAAACGTTCTTAGATGCTAGAATTAATGCCGTAACGGTAAATGTAGGTTGCGTGCTATGCGTGTGCGCTGTCTGAGCTGGGAACCGCAACCTGGGCCTCTGGAGCTCCTTCCCTGCTGAGGCAGCAGAATGGCCAAGCCCCGATGGGCACAGTGCCGTTTGCTCTGTGGCCGAGAGCGGAGAAACGGGAGGGGAGGCGGGAGAGAAGAGCAGCGATAAGCTTGCTTCTCTGCCAGGTTCCACATGCATCCCTGGGACTCCCTACCACCCTCTGCTCCCCTGTCATGGATGGGAACTGCCAAGCCCTGTGCCCCTGATCTCGATGCTCTTTCCTGGTGACAGGCTTCTTGGTTCCAGTCATTTCTGTGTGTTGGATTTAAGTCATAGACAAAGGGCCCCAGCTCATGCTGCCAGGGGCCCTCCCTGACTGGGAGGCGCATGGTCGGAGCTTTACAATACCGCTCCCTCTTCTGCAAAGCTCCTTCTTTTGGCCGTCTAGTGCAGGGGCTGGGTGGGGAGGGCAGGCGGGGGCCATCAGCACTGCGTCCCACCCAGGCAGCCAGTGCTTCCCTCCACTGGAGGCCGCACCCCAACTGGACAGAATAGAGGCTTCGTTGTCTTATTAGAGAAACAAGCTTACCTGTCCGTGCCTGCCCTAATGCCAGATGGGAGGACGTGGGGAGAAGCATCCCCCCAAAGTGCACCAGCACTGCAGGGGGCGGGCGGAGGGGCCCACCTCTCCTCTGCAGGTGCTGGCTGGCCTGCCCCGGCCTCATGCGTCCCTCCTCAGCTCCCGTGTCTTGGAGGCTGTGTTGCCAGGAGGGCAATTAAAGCTTCGGGGTGGTGGAAGGGAAATAACAGGCGCTGCAGAGGAAAAGCTTGTTGATGCTTTGAAATGGGCCTGCTCACAGGCTCCCACGCAGCACTGGGTCCTGGCTGGGAGAGAAAATGAAAACGGACCAAGGGTGGCCCTGGGCTCCATCTCCTCCTTTTTATGTGGTTGGGTTTTGTTCTGCTTCTGAATCGTAAACCTGAAACTGAGTCTCGAGCCTCGAGAGGCCTGCCCGGTGACTTAATCCGCCCCCCCCACCCCGCGCCGGGTACGTTCCAGGAACAGAGCCCGCCTGTGGCGCCCCACGGAGCCCTAGTGCCTGGTACAGTGCCTGGCACACAGTAGGTGCCTAATGAATGCATGCTGAGTGAAGGAACCAACGGGGGACTCGCCTGATCCTCAGGATGGGCCTGCAGGGGAGACCCGTCCCCTGCCTCCCAGAGGTGACCACAGGGGTCCTCCACACACGCAGGGACAGACGGGCAGATGGTCTGACGTGGGGCTGGGAGCCGGAGGGCCATCCCTCCCACAACCCAGTATGAGGGCCGGAAGGTCACCCCCATGTTGGAGGTGGGAAAACGGGAGATCAAGGGACGTGTCCCCGGTCCCAAGGCTGAGGCAGGAGCAGGATGAAAATCTAGGTCAGCCTGACTCCCGGAGAGCCGTGACCAGCCCCCCTCGGCCGGAGCCCGGCCCCATCCCCCCGGAGCGCAGTCTCCCACCCCCGCCTCCCGCCCACCGCTGACCCTGCACTCTCCCGCCGTGTCCGCAGGACCTGCAGGTCATCAGCACGGACGAGAGCCAAGTGTTCGTGGCGGTGCAGGAGTGGTACCAGACCGACACCTACAACCTGTACCAGTCGGACTCGCGCGGCGTGCACTACGCGCTGGTGCTGGAGGACGTGCGCAGCTCCCGGCAGGCGGAGGAGAGCGTGCTCATTGACATCCTCGAGGTGAGGTGGGCGCCACGGAGAGATTGGGGCCGCGCCCCCCCACGGTGCTAGGCGTCGGGTGTGGGGCCCGGCCTCACCCCATCCGCACTCTGTCCTCTCCCCCGCCCCCCACTCATTCCTGGCGCTGTCTCTTGGGCCTACGATATTTCGGGAAAGCGCCGCAGATCTGGGCTTTGCAGGCCGAGAGGGTCCTGTGCAGGTGCTGTCAGAGCAAGAGAGAGAAAACCTCGTCTTTCCAACCAAATTCCAGGTTTCATGCTGGAGTAGGGCTCTCTGTAACACAGATCTACTCTGGGAAGGAATCTTTGGGGAGTACTGGTTTGCTGAATTGGGGGTCTGTGATAGTGGTCCTCCTCGTAGATGTGCTCACAGGCCACCGTCTGTAGAGCTGTTCCCAGCTCGCGCTCCAAAGCCCGGAAGCGGGCATGGTGGGGTTTGGCCTGAGGGACAGAGGCGGCGGCTCCGAGCAACCCTGCCTCTCTGCCTCTCCCCCTGCACTTTCCCTGGAGCCCTGCCTCAGTTGTATCCCGCGGAAGCCCGCACTTGCTCTCCTCGGACATAAGGGCCCGATTGGAGGCTCAGAACCGGAGTTCCTGGCTCCTAGGCCAAGTGCCACCCTGCACCATCTCGCTCTGTACTTGGATTCCACGGACATCCATGACACTGGGTCCTGCCTACACTGGGCTCTCACGGTCACCTCCTCTCTTCCGGTCCACACCAGAGCCAGAGAGGGGCCGCTCGGCCCATTTCCAGGTCAGGGCCCTGAAGTTCAGAGAAGGTAAGCGACCTGCCTGCCCAGAGCCCGGAAACCAAGCAAGGAAACCAGCACCAGACCAGGCCCGTCCGTCCTGAGCTTGGCTGTCTGTCACCCAGCACCCTGGCTCTGTCCTTCACCACCCACCCGTGGCAGCATTGGCAAGTGCCCTAACCGTAGTAAGTGCCGGGTGTCTGTGGGGCGAGCAGAGCCCGGGGCAGACAGTGGGGCCCATCCGTGTGGAGAGACCCAGGGCTCCAGCTCTGGGTGCTGTTAACCAGCAGTATGAAACCATTTTCCCCAAGAAAGTAATGGACGTAATCATTCGTTTACAACAAGAGCCCATTGGTCTGGGCTCACGTCCCCGCTGGAGGACCCAGAGGAATGCAGCCTTCGGGCCCTGCCGTTTGCTGGAGCCGGCCTCATCCTACCTGAGGCAGCCCCCCGCCCTGGGCCCTGACCTGCAGAACCTCCAGGGAGGCCGCCGGGCCCGTCCCAGACCCGGCTCTGCGACGCGTTGGCTCCTGCACCACACAGCCGCTGGGGACAGGAAGCAGGGGACGGCGGCACGGCAGCGGTGACCAGAGCGAGGGGGCCGCACACGGGGGCCGCACACGGGGGCATGTTCTGTAGCCCATTCTGTGCGCACGTGTCTGTGCGCTTGTACCACACCAGGCTACGGGCCGCTCCCTAGCGACAGGGAGGAACAGACTGCCCCTCACAGACCTGCTGGGCTCTGGGAGGCCAGCTCCCACCAGTGGCTCCGATCCCATGTGCCAGCGCCCAGGGGACACAGTGGGAGGCGATCGCCCAACCCAGGGCGGGAGTCAGGGAGTGCTTCCTGGAGGAGGGGGTGCAGCCCGAGTCGAGGCAGAGCAGAGCTTAGCCAGCTGGGGAGCCAGGGAATGTCTGTGGACAAAGACACGAAGTAAGAGGACACGAGGAAGCAGTGGCGGTTCACAGCGGCAAAGGTGAGGTCTGCTGCCCGCCTGTGGCTGTCCTCACAGGGGAGTCACTTCTCTGAAATCCGGCTCACGGGGACACGGGTGGTAGATACAGGCACAGCTCTGGAGCGGCACTGCCTGTGTTCAAATCCCAGTTCTGGTATGTGTTTACTATGTGACCTTGGGCAGGTGACTTCTCAGTGCCTCAGTTTCCCCATTGGGAAGTGGCAGTAATGTCTTCGTCATAGGATAGCTGCACAGTTTCAAGGACTTAGTCCTCCTCAGACACGGAGACCAGCGTCTGGTGCCAAGTTAGTGCTTCGCGGGCTCTCCGCCGCTTACTCGGTTCCTAGAGACCTGAGCTAACGCACAGGAAGGACCTGGCCCCATATCTGGCTTGTGAGGTCCTACACGTGAGCCGGTTATTGTCATGGTTATTGTCCCTCCAATGGCGTGTCCAGAAAAACGCTTAGTCCCAGCCGTCCCAGCACGTACTGCCCGAGAATGCCCGGGCTCTCAGGGGCCGCTGAGCTGGCTCCTCAGCGTGGGGCGCCCCGGCTTCAAGGCCGGACAGTAGCCCTCCCCTGAGTGCCTCTGTGCTGGAACCTGGGCTAGGAATGGGGTTCAGGGGACCCCAGGCTTGCCCCTGCCCCTGAAGAGCCCTGGCCACAGTTTGGGAGGCAGCCATTGTCATGGGCTGAATGGGGACCCCCAAAATATATGGCCATGTCCGTCCCTGGACCCTATGAGGGGACCTTATCTGGAAAAAGGGTCTTTGCAGCTCTCATTAAGTGAAGGACCGCGAGATGAGAGCACGGCAGATTGTCCAGCCAGCCTGCAGATCCAATGACAAGTGTCCTTCGGGGTCAGAAGAGGAGACATGAGCACGGGAGGCGGCCACGTGAAGATGGGGGAGAGGTTGGAGAGATGCAGACACAAGCCCGGGCTTCTGGAGCCGCCAGAAGCTGGGAGAGACAAGAGAGGGTCCTCCCTGGGGACGTCCGGAGCGAGTGCAGCTCCATCTGCACCTCTGTTGGGGACCCCGGCCTCCAGACCGTGACGCGAGGTTTCTGGTTTGCCCCCGCTGGGGGTGCCTTGCTACAGCAGCCACGGGCGCGAATACCGCCCCGAGGAGGGCCCGTGGGTGAGACGCTGGTGTTGGGAGCTGGCACGCCCCGGCTCAGACCGCGCCTGGGGTGGGCACGGCCCGCACCTGCCACCTGCCAGCGCCGCCCCGAGGCCTCCGCGCTGTGGACTGCTGGGTGTGTTCCGGAGACCAGCGGGGTAGGAAGTAGCAATTGCGGAATTCAGCAAGTCCGCGCTGGGCAAATCCACGCCCAACCTGCCCTCAGGATGTCGGGGAGCCCCCTTCAGCCAGGGCCGGGCCCCAGGGGAGCATGAGGCAGAGCGACGTCACCATGTGCGGGAGAAGGGGCCGCGGTCCTCCATGCCCTGGCCTGTCACCGCGGGAGGACCAGCCCCAGCTTCATCGGTGGATCGGGGGCTGGGCGCCCTTCCCACCCAGAGCGCATCCTGTGCCGACATGCGTGGCACGGGGCGATTAGGGTTGGCGGGGCTCGCTGTGATCACGAGGGGCCCTGAAAGGGGAGCAGACGAGGAGGGTCAGAGAGACATGTGTCATCACGGCTGGCAGGCCAGAGGGACGCCACCCCACCGGCTCCGGAGACAAAGCCGGGACCTCCCGAAGCTGGAAAAGGCCAGGACACGATTCTTGATTGTCACCTGGATCGTCCAAGACAAGCGGGCCCTGTGACCCCAGGGACACCGTGCAGGACTTCTGGTCTCCGGAACTATAACTATATTACTGTTATGGCAGCTGCTGGAAGTATGTCCACCCTCCACTCATCCATCTGTCCTTCTGTCGCCCATGCTGTCCCTAAGGGGGGCACGTGGGGGCGGGCCTGTGTGCTGAGTGTGGGGGAGCATCAGACCCTGGAGTTGGGGGGAGCTCGTAGATGGCCCGCCACAGAGAAGGCGCTCGGGAACCATGCCTCGTGACCTTGACCTAAGCAGAGTCCTTGGCCTGGGACCTGGGGTAAATTTCGTGGCTCCCTGAGGCACCGTTTCCTCGGGCTCACCTTGAGAGTAGTGACGTGCTATCCACGGAGGCGCAGACCCAGCCACAGCCACAGGCGCATGGGAGGCCACACAGGCAGGGCTCCATGGCTGCGGCCCGAGGCCCCCTGCATGTGTCAGGAACTTGGGGGAGAGGCCGCCTCTGTGGGATCAGGACCCTGACCTGCAAGCATTTGCTGATATTTGACCTTTCTTATGGGCCCACTCGGTAGCCGACAGTTGGCTGTGTGGGACACTGCATGGGCACTTGGGAAACTCTGAGAAAGGGGACAAGGTGAACCTGCACCCCTGGCCAGGGTGGGGTGGAGGCTCCTCACTAACTGCATTTCCTTGTGGGGGGCTGAGCTGAGCAAGTTTGGGGGGGCCTGCAGCAATGGCCCAGGCCCTGTGGGTCCCGTGGAGGGAGGCCAGGGCTCAGGGGCTGTGGATCTCTGGGGTAGAGACGGGGTGACCATGACACAGAGGCCGGGCAGAACCAGAGCTCTGCACACGTCTAATGGCCAGTGTCTGGACCTGGGATGACAGCTCTGTGTCACACGAAAACCCAGTGTTTGGGGGCCACAGTCGGGGATCCCTTGCCCCCCCAAGCCCCACTCACCTCCAGAGTGTACAGTCAGCCTCAGCTCTGGGCTCTTGCTGGCGTGAAGGCAGCCCCGTGGGCAGAGCTCTGAGCAAGCGGCTGGCACACGGTGGCGGTCAGCGGGCTCTGGGCACGTGTTTACAACACATCTTGGGTTGCTGTCCCAGGTCCGAGGGGTGAAAGGAGTCTTCCTGGCAAACCAGAAAACCAACGGGAAGGTGGTGACACTTATAACCTACAACAAGGGCCGCGACTGGGGTCACCTGAGGCCACCGAGCACGGACATGAACGGAAAACCCACCAACTGTGAGCCGGTAGGTGCCTCTCCCATCCCGACCTTCCCTGGGGCGGCTCAGGGAGGGACGTCTGAGAAAGGCCATCTGAGAGCCAGGGGCCACAGACGTCTCTGGACGCAGCAGAATGGAAGGGTTACCGGGCAGTCAGAGAGGCAAGTGCGTCAGTCAGTGCGGCCACAACATTGCCACGTAACAAACCACCTCCAGCAATCCTGCGTTCTGCAGATCTGGGCTCAGCCGGGCACTCTGCTCATCTGGGTAGGGCTCGTCACAAATGTGGGGGTTTGCAGATTTCGAAGGGGGTCTGCTCCTGTGTCCAGCTGTTCCCCCTCCACCTGGGACCAGCGCGGGCTCCCTGTCGTGGCGATGGCCGAGGTGCAGGAGCCTCTGTTACACCTGCAAATCCATGGGCCGCGTGGAGGACCAGGAAGTGCACCCTGCCTGTGTGTGTGGTGGGGGGACAGGGGTCAGCGGCCAGGCTGGGCCACAGCCCCAGTGTTCTGAGCTTCAGGCTGGTCCCACTATTCCCAGGGGGCCTCTCACACGAACACCAGTGTAGACTGCCCCAGTCCGTTGACTGCCCTGGGGCAGGAGGCCGGGTGTCCCTCTGGCCCTTGCTTGGCCACTGGGAGGTGTGGGTGGCAGGCAGGCCCGTGTCTGTGAGGATAGGAAGATGGAGCACTGTGGGGTCCTGGCTGGAGGCTGCTCAGCTCCCCGTGGTCCAGCCTCTCCTTGCTCCATGGGGAGCTCACCACCAGCACCAGCGCCTGGCCTTCCCCAGCAGGAGACTGCTCTGAGGGGGATGGGGGTGGGGTCCGGAGTTAGAGCTGCATAGAGCAAGCAGACAGGGCAGAGCACATCCCTTCCCATTTGGACTGACCCCCTTCCCGTGCTGTCCTGTGGCCTGGAATGCCTTTTCCTTTTTCTTTGGCCAGCAAACTCCTATTGGCACCTGAACACCTTGCCCAGATAGCCCCTCCACTGAGAAGCCTCCGCTGTGCACACCTGCTTCTCTGTTTTCCACTGGCCTTGACTATAAGTTACTTGCAGGTAGGGACCATGCCCTGGGGACGCCTGAGCCCATCCATATCTCTGTCTTTCTGTACACAGAAAGGACTACAGTGTCTGTTTTACAGGGATATTTGTTCCACAAAGATATACGGGTAGCTAATATGTGTGGGGCGCTGCTCTGGGTATTTGGAATACATCAGCACACCTAACCTTGCCCTCCTGGGATCATGCTGGATCTCTCTGCAGGGCCTCTGAATATGGTAGGCCTCCGTTCCACTGGCCACGGTGTGGAAACAATCCACGCAGAATCTGTGCCTCCCTCTTCCTCAGGGATGCTGACCCCCAAGGGCCCCAGGGCAGCAGCCCCAGCTTGGCAGGGACGGCCCTTGCTCAGTGAGCCCAGGCCTGGGCTGCCCCTTCCTACCCCCGCCCCCCCCCCGGGCCTGTGCCCTGCCTCGGAGCGAGGCCCTCCCACTGAAACCCGCGGAGAGCGCGGAGAAGTAATTCCCTGCCGCTTGTACGGACTTCGGGGAACAGCAGGGCTGCGAAGGGCTCGGTCGTGTATCATCAGCAGCAAAGTTGAGCCATATTAATCTGTCAAAGCAAGTTTTTGCTAAGAATAGATTCTTGTCTGCAATTATGCAGCTCAGTGAGGAGATACCGCGCCTGAGATTCATGTCCTCGCTTTAAAATAACACAAGTGGGAGCAGGCTGGTGGAAAGTGTGGCCCCAGCAGCCGCGGAGAAACTGGTGACCTTCAGGCGAGAGAGAACAAGGTCCAGGCCTGGGTTTCTTGTCTGTGTCCTCCACTCGGCCGTGCGTCCTCTGCACGAACAGAGGGTTCACTTCTTGCCAGAGGGGTTCCCACTTATCGCAGAATACGGAAATGTATAAACAGGGAGAGAAGGTACAGCCCTCGCCGGGTCACCCAGAAATAACAGTAATCGGGCATTTTCCTGACAATCTTTTAGCTTCTGTGCAGTGAAAGAGTCATCGCGGGGACCCTGACACATGTGATGTGTCTTCTTTCCCTCAACTCTGGGTCACCAGCACCTTTCTGGGCTACAGCCTGGCTCTCTGGGGCAGATTTCCTTCCAGGAATGGGGACTCGTGACAAAGATGAGTGTCAGGATCAGATCTGTTCCGGGAGGATAAATCCTCTTTGGAAGTGGTTTGAATCTGTTTATGTTTTAATTCAGAATGAAAACCCATTCACTCTGCAGCCCTTCTCAGACCTGGGCTGCATCAGGAAGGGGGTGCTGGGGGCTTGGCGCCCCCAGATCTGCCTCACCCTGCCCCCCAGCCCTCCATCAGCTTAGTCCAGACGTGGCTGGGGGCGATCACAAGGCCTTGTGTCAAGCTGTCAGACACCAGCAGACTAATCCCCAGCAGCTCCAGGACCAGCTGGAAGACACTTGTCTGCAGGCCCTCCGTGGCTCCAAAGGGGACCCCAGCTCTGCCTGCACCTGCCAGCGTCCTATGGGCCACAACTGACCACACAGAACCCCGAGGAGGTTCCACCTGTGGCCCAAACAAGTAGCTGGCAGCTGGGACCGCCCCCAGCAGGTGGGGAGGGGGAGGCGGCCAGGCCCTACGAGGCAGGACGCTCTGTCGTGCTCTGCTCACCGTGCACACAGTGATACCGTGCGCACAGCGCATCAGGGGACATGGAAAGCCTGGTGGCAGCTCAGGGAGGTCATCCTGGGCGTGCAGGGTGCTGCAGGCCCCACCTGGCCCACCAGGAAACCAGGGGCAGCGAAGCAGGGCTGTGCCACCTCCCGTCTCTGCCTTGTCCCTGGCGAGGCTCCTTTATCTTCTGACTTAGAGCCCCCTTGGGCCCCCAGGAACCGGCCCTGCCACAGAGGTCATAGGAATCTCCCTGCCCGGTGGTGTCTGATCACTGGGTGGGGAGGGGGAGAGAACTGAACGGTCTCACCGAAGATACTCGTTCATCAAATCTGCTTTTCAGTCGTAAGTCAGGAGAAAACCGGAACAGGCAAATTCTTACCCCACGGGTTTGCGGGGAGGCTTCGTCCTGTTGGATCCAAGGGCTCCAGGACTGGGCACGGGGCTCTCCACTGAGTCAGGGACTCTGTTCTCATCTGTAGCAGGGGCTCCTCTAACCCACACCCTCACCACGCCCCCCACCCCACGCCCCCACACCACGACACCCACCCCACACTCCCCACGACCTCCACCCCCCCACCCCATGCCCAACCCCCAGCTGGCACTGGTCGGCTTCCTATCTCCACAGAGACTAGACCAGGCCCTGGGGCCGACACCCGGTGCCCTCTGACCTGGGTCAATGTCTGTTTACGAAACGGTTTCACTTTTCCCTCAGCACCATCCCAAATGTGCTCTACGGGCCAGAAGAGAGACCGTGAGACATAAGAGGAGGGGCAGAGGCCTCTCGCAGGTAGACGTCAGCAGATGGTAGAGCGTGGTCCTGACAGCGGGGTGTGCGGGTCACCCCCGCGCCCTGGGAGGCGTGCATGGCAGCACCACAGCCTTCACAGCACCGCGGGACACCGAGGCCTGGAGGTGCTCAGAAAGTGAGGGGTGCCTCCTGCGTTCAAAGCCGGCTCTCTGTGCTCAATGCCACGGTATTTCTAAACTGGAGATTCTTCCAGGAAATAAGAGGGCAAAAGAAATTATTTCTTTTCTTATAAGGAAGCCATGAAGCAAAACCTTGTCTGGGGTGGGCTGGACCCCGACGTTTCTCCAAAGGCCGTGCTGCGTTAATTCAGTAATCCTGCGAAGTGGAGAGAGAAACAGAGACTCAGAGACACTAAGCCCTTTTTCCAGAGTCACACAGTTTTCAGGGGCTACAAAGATTCAAAACCCAGCCCTTTCTATGGCCCCACATATTCCAGGCCTGGGGAGTTCCCAGACGGGGGCCTCCAGAAAGGCGGACAACTCTGGGGTCAAGAACTCAAGAACCCCTTTGAGGTCTGGTGTGCGGCAGGGTCTCTGGTGGCCCTCCTGCTCCCTTTCCTGTGTTATCAAGGTGGGCTTGTCCAGTCGGTCCCCAGACCCCACCTCCCAGGCCTCAGGAGGGACAAGGGAAGCAGCAGGAGCTGGGGCGCTCTGTGCGGGCAGCCCCTGGGGCATGGCTGACAGGTCCCTGCCCCGTGCACCCCGAGGCGCTGTGTAGAGACCTGGGGCCTGGTCCCATGGTTCTGTAGTCTGTCGTGGGGGTGCCAGAGGGTGCGGGCAAGATGGTGGCCTCGAGGCCTTGAGGTCTGGGGAGACTCAGGGAGGCCGCAGTCCACAGGACACGCCCTTCTCAGCTCGTCTGTTCTCCCTGGACCCCCAGTCCCACCCGGGGGCGAGCTGGGGTGCAGGCTGCCAGGAGACAGGGAGGGTGAGGGGGTCTGTTCCTGCCAAGCCGCCAGACAGGAAACTGCTCCTGCCTCCTCCTTCTGGGAGGCTCCTGGCCCACTTTGGCCTGGAAGTGCGTCCCCTGCTGGAGAGATACCCGCAGGCTCAGAGTGTGGACCCTGGACCCAGGCAGCCTGGGCTGTAGCCCCAGCCCCACCACTGCCCTTGGACAGGTTGCTTAGATGCTCCCTGCCTCAGTTTCCCCACCAGTGACACAGGGATGGCGGCGGGGACGTGGAGAGCATCAGTGACATGTAGTGCTGAGCTCAGCTCTGGCACAGAGGCTGCTGTCCGTCCATGTGAATCACCACTGAGATGATTATTACAACTGGTTTTCCTGCCCCTCCCACCGGGGCACCCACCCCCCCGCCAGCGCTGTCCTCGGGGCACACATGTTGCTTGCCAGTGGGCTCTTCACTGAAGGTGTGGGGCTGCTGGGGTGTCCTACAGCTGTTCCCTGGTGCCTGGAATACTGTGGCCACTGGAAGACCCTGGGAAAGGTTCTGGATGGATGGATGGACGGGCGGACAGATGTGGCCATGGGCTGTGCAGGCCCCAGGAGTCACATTCCGTAACTGGGCACCACCCGTGGGAATGTCCACTGTATGCTGGGCATGCTGTCTCGTGTTGGGAGAACCCTCCCTTGGAGAAGCCCGACTGGCTTCATCCACAACCGGTCCCCCTGGACCTGATGACCTCCACCCCATGGTCAGCTCCAAAGCCTCCTTCCCACCCTCCATCCCCTCCTCTGAGGTGCTCCTGGCCCTGCCTTCCCACCCAAAATGCCTCAGCCTTACCTTTCCTGGGAACATGTCTCCCACCCTAATGCTGACCTTGGCCCCCTTTCCCCCCCGCCCTGCAGCCGGACTGCCACCTGCATCTGCACCTGCGATGGGCAGACAACCCCTACGTGTCGGGCACTGTGCACACCAAAGACACTGCCCCGGGCCTCATCATGGGCGCAGGTAGGAGGCTGCCATTGCTGCCTGTGGGGAGCTCCATCCTCAAGGGTAAAACTGGGTGGCCATGGGCCTGGAGCCTTGCTGTGTCTGTTCGGGGGCAGGGGTGCAACATCTCCAGGGAGCTCAGCAATCATGGCACACCCTGAGGGACAAATGCGTGGCCCAGAGTGACCACATGATACATGTTGCTGTGTGGGAAGTTGGAGGGATGGTTGGATGGATGGATGGATGGATGGATGGATGGATGGATGGAGGGATAGTTGGCCAACTGAATGATGGGACAGGGGTGAATGGTGAAGCACAGGCGAAGGGAAAGGCAGGCGGGTAGATGAGTGGACAGTGGGATGGCCAGATGGAAGGACGGACCACAGAATGGTGAATGATCAAACAAAGGATAGGTGAATGGATGGATAGATGGATGGATGGATGGATGGATGGATGGGAGAATGATTTGAGTCATGGCTGATAGGTATTGATTCTCGAAGAAGGCTCTAGTTTAGTCGAGAAGAGAGACACATACAACTAACATGAGGAAAAAAAAAATCAAAGCAAAATCATGCTGGTTGCTGTCAACGTGGTTAAACTAGAGCCTCCTTTGGGGGTGAGTGCATGTGTGTGGATGGGACACGAGCTAAAATAAGGTTTATTTGACTTGGGAGAATCTTTCAAAATTAAAAGCATGTGTTTTGAAAGCGCATTGCCGGGCAGCGGCTGGCATCGTACTTTCCTTGTCATGTTCAGGGTTACGGGCTGTCCTGCACCCAGCGCTGTGACAGCCCCCAGCCCCCGCCTGTTCCCACTGCTTCGGTGCAGGTAGGAGCCCTCAGGCCACTGATGGGAGGAAAGGGAGGACTAGCCATCGTGGCCGGGCCTTTCCTCCGTCCAGGCACTGAGCTTCTAATCACTGCACCAGCCCCGAGAGCTTTACCCCTGTCTTCACAGGAGAGCAGGCGGGAGCTCGGGGAGGGGGATTATGTGCCACACCTGCAAGGTGTCACTCAGGAGGCCCGAAACCCAACCCAGCCTCCCAGGGGAGGGGGCACCCACAGGGCGCTCCTGCCTCTCAGCCCCTCAAAGGCACTGTCCTGATGGGCTGAATCCCCAGATTCTTGACCAAAATACCAAAGGCTTCAATGTTTCCGTGGCCCAAAGACCTCACAAAGCCAGGATGAGCTGCTGCCTGCCCGAGCACACCGTGTGGGTCTGGAGATGCGTCACGCACAGCATAGTCTCACGGAGACCGCAGAGCCCAGCCGACCCCGGGCCTGCAGAGAGAGGGCATGCCCACGGCAGCCTCCCTGCCTCTCCCTTAGTCATGTCCCCTGGGCCTCAGTTTCCCCACCTGTAAAAGGAGGGCACCGCCTCCGTGTTTCTCAGGCCCTTCTGCTCTGACAGCCTGGGGACACATTCTGTGACTTTCCCTTTATTTTCCCCAGTGCCTGTCGGGTGACTGGCAGCCTGATAGCTCTGGTAGACGGAGCAAGGAAAACAGATAGCATCCCTTAGAAGACAGACGTCTGCGCCGCGAAATCAGACAGGGAGCTCGCCTGGTGCGTCTTGCTGACACTGCAGCAGTTGCCGCACGTCTCCGCGTGCTGTGCGTGCTCCCGGCGTGTCGGCTGGCGTCTGCAATGCTGCGGAGATAAAGGCGGCCCTCCTTCCTTCCTGCCCCAGTCATTCCTTTCATTCATTCAACTCGCTCCTTTCATGCATTCACGGCCATCTCTCAGCACCGTGTGTTTGCCGGGCGGGGAGAAGGGACCCCGTTCAGCACCTGCCCCTCCGTCCCTCCGCTGCGCCTTCCCACCTCCACGCCGGTAACTGGCCGTTCCCTCCACCTGGCATGCCCTTTCCTTCTCCCTTGGCCAGCGTGCACTTGTCTCTCCAGGAGCAGCTCGGAGGTCACTCCCTGTGGGAGTCTCCTCTTGTTGGCCTTCCTTGTCAGGCCCATCAGCTGTCCCCCGTCTGCTCTCACAATTCCTCGAGCTTCCAGATATCTGGCTCTGTGTGCAGGGGCATGGCACACTTCTTCCCCAGCTGGCTCGAGAGCTCTCTGGGAGCCCAGGCTGTGGTTTATTGTGCTCAGACCCCCCCACGGCTCACACAGGGGCTGGACAGAGCTGGTGCTCAGCATTTGCTGTTGAGTAAGGGCAGGAATGGGCGAGTGGGTGGGATTGATGAAGAAGAGAAATGTGGGGATGGAGGAGTGATAGGTGGGTGGATGGACGCATAAACTAATGAGGGATGCATCGATGGATGATGGATGCTTGGAGAGATGAGTGGATGGGTGGAGAGCTGGGTGGTAGATGGATAAATTGAGGGATGGATGGATGGATGGATACATGGATGGATGGATGGATACATGGATGGACACACTGGTGCTTGGTTGGACCTCAACAAAGATGACAGGCACACAAACCGTCTGCCACTCTGCTTAGAACTCACATTCACTCACCTATTTGAGGACAGTCCATCTCCTTTGGAATTTTCCAGAAACATCTGACATTGACTCTGGGTAAGATACTGCTGAGACTACCCCATAAATAATGCTGCAAATGGCCAGTGATGTACAGGTCGCCCAGGGCAGGGGCCTCTGGGGCTCTCGGCTAGAGCCCAGAAGGGCTTCAAGGTCCTCATCTGTAGGCTGGGGTTGGCTTGGACACCGAGCTGGGCGTCTTCCCGGTCTGGCACCACCCCAGGATTTAAGTCTGAGTCTAGACAGTGGCCTTGAGGGTCGTGACCCATCAGGCAGCCTGGTGCTGGGCTTAAGTGAACCACGTAAGGACCTCCTGGCTATCCAGGTGGTTTGGTGCCTGCCCACCTTACATTCCTCTCAGCATCCCCTGAACACATTTAATGAGCGCCTGCTGGGTGCTTAGCCTGCTTCTTCCCTGTACTTCCCGTGCTGCCCTGGACCTCCGCTCTCCCCAGCCCCAACCCGGGGAGCTGGCTCCAAATGCAAACCCAGCCGTGTCCTGCCCCAGTGTAAAGCCTGTCAGGGGCCGCCACGTCCCCACGCCGGCCCACCTGGCGTGTGTCCTCTCCCCCAGTCCCTGATCGGCCCTCCACGGTTGTTCTCAAACCATCCATTCCCATGGACCCCTCAAGCGCCGGCCCCTGCCTGCATCCCAGCCCTCTGGAACTGCCTGACACTGGCTTTCCCTGGGCAACGTGAATCTTCTCCTGCACAGACTGGGCCCCAGGGCCCCAGCCCCATGGTTCCATAGGCCGGTCAGTACATGGACAATGCAGGGGGGCATGCGCATGGGCGGCTCTGGCATGGGGGACGCAGACCCAGGGCCCACATGCCTCGTATGTGGCCATTTGTCTGGGCACAGACCTCGGTAAGGCCACAAGCTGGCTGATCCTAAAAGCCACCCTGCCCTGTTCTTCCCGACCAGGTAACCTGGGCTCACAGCTGGTGGAGTATAAAGAAGAAATGTACATCACATCAGACTGTGGCCATACCTGGCGGCAGGTAAGGAGGCTGGGGGCCTGGCGCCTGCCCACACCCATTCTGCCGAGACTCCTCGCTGCTGTGTTGATTCTGTGGTGCCCTCCCCTCCCAGATGCGTCCCGAGATCCAGGTGGTCACCCTGCAGCCAGCCCGCCTGGCTGGACACGGAGCTCCTTGCAGCAGGTGTTCGTGCCTCTGGCGCAAGCCATTGCTGGGGAGTTAGAGATCTGACACGCACCTTCTCCCGCTCAGACCCGTGGTCGTGGGGGTCTAAGCAATAGGAGTAAATGCCAGGGCCGGGGCTGGAGGTGCCGTCCCTGCAGGAAGCCACATGGGGCCTCGGAGGCTGGGGCTGAGCTCTTCTGGGAGCCCAGAGGCCAGGAGACGGGGACCAGGGGTGATGCCCAGGTTCCCAGCAGGGGCAGCTGTTGGAAGGGAGGGCAGAGACATCCCCGGGCAGTGCGGTCGCGGGAGCAGGCCCAGGCCCTGCCCCGCCCTGGAGTGACAGTCCCTGCTTTTAACACTTCAGAAAATGCACTAACCTTTGGTGTGCATCTCCCCTTCCAGTGTTGCGAGCTATACTTGCCGGAGGCCCCACTTGCAGCCCCTCCCCCAGCTCATGCTCTGGACAAATACGTTAGCCCTGAAGGCACCCTATTTACCCGCAGCCTGGGTGTAAGGCCCTGACATTTTTAATAATATGCAAGAAACAAGGAATTTTGAAAAGGGCAAAAGAGACTTACTGTGTTAGAATGTGTCTATTTCACTAAAACCTGTGAAACATGCCTAAACTTCCTGAAAGGTCACCATCTGTCCATTTATTAAAGGGACGTGCCCCCCGTTAGATTAAGTAGGCCAGGATGAAACAGACGAGGTGTTCTAATTTTCTAGAAACCAACCATAAGATATTCACAGAGGCCCCTGTCGTCCAGCAGTTTGCTGGGCTTCCACACTTGGGAATGTCGGCAGTGGCTGGGGGAGTATTGGTGCCCGTACAGAGCGGGGGCCTGGCCTCCAGGGGGGCAGTGGGGGTGCCGGAGCCGGGGCAGGAGACGAGGGGCCCTGTGTGCCTGTGTGGGAGGAGGAGAGGCGCTCCATGGGGTTTGGAGTTGGGGGGGAGGTGGAGGGGCAGAGGACAGGCTGGGACAGTCACCCAAGGCAGAGCCGTCTACAGAGCACAGGCAGATTGTCAAGGATGTAATCATGTGTCTGAGAGGCGAGCTCTCAGAATACGAATTACCGAACGTGTCTGCTGCTTAATGGACGTAACCTTTTAAAAACATGAGTTCCCTAAGACGATAAAAAAAAACAAACCAGTAAACACTCAAGGAGTCCCCTCGGAGCCTGGGGTGTGGGGAGGCGGTGGGAGGGAGATGGGAGGGGGAGGCCACCTGCCTCTGGGCCCTGCTGCCTGGGGGCTGATCAAGCCACAGAAGGACCCCGTTGCTGGGGGGTCAGACCCCGGCGTCCCCGCTTGCAGCGTCCCAGGCTAATGGGAGTGGAGTCGCTCTGGGGGTGCCCTGGGGTGGCCGGGAGGCACCCTATCTTTGGGGTGATGGTCAGTGCCCCCGTCTGTCCTCCAGGGAGCAGCCCCCAGCCTTGTGAGCACACGCAGCTGCACCAGCAGGCGGGAGGCACGGGCCCGGGGAGGGCGGCACTCTTGCTCTGGGACGACCGGGCTCTGAGAACCCACACCCACCGCTCCACTGCCTGATTACCCCGGAAGGTGAAGTAGGCCCCCAGAGGGGCAGCAATGAGAGTCCCCATGGTGCGGGCAGGAGCGTCTGCAAGTTCAAAGGAACAGAACCAGCGCCCGCGGGGAGAGAGATGTGTTTGCTGCGAGGCGCCCCCAGCACAGCACGAGGACCCAGCATGGTTCAGCCACAGTGCCCAGCAGCCCAGGGGTCCCGGAGAGGAGGCTAGCTTCTCCTTGAATATTTCCCGGGACAGGGAGCTCCCTCTTTCCTGGAGGAGAAGCTCGGCTGCTTGGGAATTCATTTTCCTTGGGTGGGTCTCTGCCCCTCTGGCGTGTCGGCCCCCCAGCACACCGGGATTCCTGGACCCCGACTTTCATCTCTCCCTCTGGACTCCAGCACCAAACAGAGGGTCTGGAGCACTGGCTGTTGGCTGAGTGAACAGTTGGGGAGGAAAATTATGAACCTTTCTTCCCCACAGTGTCCTAAAATCTGCAGACTGTCACCTCCCTCATCCAGGAAACTGCCTCTGTTCATGTAGCCTCCGGAGCAGATGGGTCCCCGAGTCTGGGGAGTGAGGGCTGCAGGGGCATATCTGGGGAGCACCCAAGTTAGTGCTGTGATCCACCACTCCAACCTGCAGCCTCATCACAGCCAAAACACAGCCCGTCCTCCCCCTGGGTGTGTCCTGCTCATGGAGTCAGGCGGCCCATGGACGAAGAGTCAAGGTGGAAGGATAGGGGCTGGGTCCGAGACTGGGGTCTACCCTGGCTCTGCCAGTTGCCAGCTACGGGGCCTTGGACAAGTCACTGTGTGTCTCTGAACCTCTCTTTGGAAAATGGGAAGAGAACGTCTGAGCGTGGTTGCCATTAACAGGACCGTGTGCGTGCGGCAGAGGCCACCATGCCGACCGCCCAGCCCCTTCCTCCCTGTCCCCTCCAGTGCCCCACCTGCCGACATGTTTGAAAACACAGTTCACAGATTTCCAGACCCCAATCTGGGATCTCCTGGAGAAGCTGGCACTTGGAGCCAGGCCCCGCACCTGGCCCACCCCACTCGTGCATGGCGCCTGCGGGGGTCCTGCAGGGGCTTAGCCGTGCTTGGTCTTCTGGCTTCCCCTTCCCTGGGTAGAGACCCGAGCTCACTGTTTAGCTCTCTGTGCTCACGGACGATCTGGGGGAGGCCCCCTGCGTCCTGGCGTGACTTAGGAACCACCGCGGGCGGGCTCTGCCGCCTGCCCGCTGCGAGGCCCTGGCATATGCCGCCCCACCCCAGCCTTGGCTTCCTCATCTGTAAAATGGGACCTGATCCCAGGGCCACCAGAGCTGTCTCCTCCTGTGTGAGCCCCATCCTGTCTGGGCCGTACGAGCTTTTGTCACCGGGAGACTTAGTGGTGATTCATTCATTCACTCCCTTACTCATTCATTCACTCATCCCAGCGCATGCTCCCCAAGCACGGGCACCCTCAGCTCTGAGCTGAGCCACACTGGGCCACAAAGAGGACTCAGAGGCAGGCCCTGCCTGGAGGAAACAATGACAAAGAGGTCCCAGAGGCATTCTCCACCCAGCCTGGCTTCAGGGAGGGCTTCCTGGAGGAGGTGGCATATCTGTTGGGTATTACTGTCAAATAGAGGTTTGCTGACTTCCGTGATTTCTTTCTTACCTTCACGTCGTCTGCCATATTGGTGCGTGAGCTTTTCCTGTGCAGGGGGCTGCCTGCAGCGTTTATTCACAACCTCTCACGTCAGTGGTCTAAACTGCCATGCTCATTCAATCAGCCCACACGCTCTGAGTCTGGGTGGCAGGGGAGAGCATGGGGAGGGCCTGGGGGACACGGGGAGCCCTCAGGCTGGCCCTACCTCAGGGAGCTGGCCTCTGCTGGTGGCCCCGAGCCTGTGTGTTGACAGCTCTGCCCCCAGAGAGTGACCTGCCCTCAGAGCGTCACCCGCCCCCTGCAGGTGTTCGAGGAGGAGCACCACATCCTCTACCTGGACCACGGCGGCGTGATCGCAGCTATCAAGGACACCTCCATCCCCTTGAAGATCCTCAAGTAATGTCATGGGGCCCAGCACGGGGTGGGGAGGGGGGGCTGCTCCACCTGCGAGCTGCTTGGGGCCCAGCACGGGGTGGGGGGGGAGCTGCTCCACCTGCGAGTGCTTCGGGCCAGGCACGGGGACGCAGCAAGTCAGGGTGTAACAGCACAGCGTGGGCAGGGGGCTGGAGGGAGGGCTTCCCAGAGGAGGCGACGTTCAGGCATGAACAAGAGCTAGTCAAGTGGAGGAGGGAGGGCCAGGCAAGGAAGCCAGCAGGATGTGCCCAGGTGAGAGCGTGTTTGATCCGCTTCAGACGTCTGAAGGGTGGTTGTGGGGAAGTGAGGGCACTCTAGACTCAGAAGGCAGAGCTGGGGGAGCTGCCAGGAAGCCACTATCACTTTAGTCTGAGAGAGTTTTACGCACCGCAAGCTGGTGACACCGTGATACGATGCACTGGGAGGCAGTAAGCTTCTGTCCGTGGCCTGGCAACCCCTGGGCTGGGCTCAGGCATTGGGTGGGGCTGAGGTGGATGTTCCAAGGCCCAGATAACTGCAATCCAGGGGCTTTGCGGTCCCCAGACAGCTGTAGTGGTGCTAAGGAGATGGGGAGGCCGCTTGGCGTCGGCGGGGGGCTGCTGCAGCCTCCCAGCCCCCTCAGCTGGGCAGAGCCAGCCCCGGCTCAGGCTGGGCTGGATTAGGAGGGCAGCGGGTCCGGGACACGGGCCGTGCTCCCACCTGCCTGAGGTGGTGACGCCCCTTCTCGGCAGGTTCAGCGTGGACGAGGGCGTCACCTGGAGCACGCACAACTTCACCAGCACGTCCGTGTTTGTGGACGGGCTGCTGAGTGAGCCGGGGGACGAGACGCTGGTCATGACGTGAGTGCCCACGGGAGGTGCGCGGGCAGGTGGCCTTGCTGCTCCGAGCGCGCTCAGCACTGCCTCCCCGCCTCCCTCCCCGTCCTCCTCACGCCCCTCTCCAACCTCGTGCCTGCCTCCTCGTGTCTTCTGTCCACTGTCCCCTGTCTCCCCCGGGGATGTCCATCACCTGCCTGGGATCACCTGGCTGCTGAGGGCTGGAACCAAGTCAAGGGCGGCTCTGCTCCACCGCCCCAAGCTGCCCTCCGAGCTCTCATCATCATCACTGTTATATGATGAGCTCCTGGCGCCTGGAAGGGCTCCCAGGCCCGCTGCGCAGGGAGGGCCCACGCGTGGGGGCAGAGCCAGGCTGTGGCCCGGGGCAGGCTGGGCTCTGAGGCTGCAGCCCTAGGCCCCTGAGGCCGAGGCCTTTGGCCAACCTGCAGGGGTCCAGGCCTCACTCTGGGCCAAACGCTGCCCTGAGCACGGTGAGAGGAGGGCATCCCTGTTCAGATCTGAGAGGCAGGAGTTGAAACAGTGCACAGGGCTTGACGGCGCTCGCCACCCCTCCGACACTGGGGAAAGGGGTCCAGCTGTGGAAGCCTCCTTCCCGGGCGATCCACTCTCCAGGGGGCTTGTTCAGGGCGGGGCCCGAGACTGCATTTCTAACCTCTCCCCTGATTCTCTGTATGCCTGGCCACGCGGGGTGCAACTTGCCTTTTGGATGACGCCTGTACTGGGGAGACCAGGTTCCCCAAAATGCACATCTACCCAGAACCTGTGACTTTAATTGGAAGCAGGGTCTTTGCAGATGTGATCTGTCAGGATGAGGTCACGCTGTTGTGGAGGGGCCCAAATCCAACGTCTTTGTTAGAAGGGAGGGATGCAGACAGCACACGGGGAGAGAGTGACCCGAGGCGGAAACTGGGGCGGGGGCCAGATTTGGTTCAGCTTAGTGACCCCCCCCGGGGGGGGCCTTCCCTGCCTCTGCCCTCCCTGCTTCTTCAGCAACGTGGCCGCTTGGACAAGGGCTTCGGGGACGCCTTGCTAAGCCCCTGCTGAGTGTTATGGGTCCATTTTTATATGTCATCTCGTTTTGTCCTCGTAAGAAATGTCCACAGAAGGACGTGTTGCCCCCCTTCCAGAGGTGCTAAAATCTCAACGGTTCTGCACCGAGGGAGTGGTGGGCAAGGGACTGCTGTCACCTCAGTTCTGCGTGGTCCCGGGAGCCGGAGAGGGAGGGGACCCCGTGATGCCGTCCTAGAGACCCTGGCTGGGGCGCTTCCCCTGGACACCCGGTCCCTGCTGTCCCCCTGCCCAGGGACGTGTTACGTCCTGAATGGCTCCACGTATCTGTGCGCCCCTCATGCTGTCACAGGCTCGGGTCTGGGATAGGAGGGCCGTTTCCTTCTGGGGCCGCAGCAGGGTGTCAGCCTGTGTGGGCAGGGGAGGGAGGGCTCCACGCTGGGGTCTGACGCGGGGCTCTCTGTCCGGGGGGTGGCGTGTAGGCTGCTGCCCGCCGCGTAGAAACACCAACACCGAGGGCGGCGAGCCTGCCGGTCTGGAGCCCTGAGCTTCCCCAGCTGAGAAATGGGTACACTTTCTATCCCAGAGCATTAGGCGAGTGTGTCACAGCCCCAGGGCTGAGTTTGGCCCCAGAAACACTCCAATTTTCATCTCCCAGCAGCAGACAGGGCATTCGATTCCCAGAACGCCAATGGCCAAATTCACAGGCAGGTGCCACAAACTTTTAAGGTTTTAAAGGAGGACAGTTCCTCCTTCACGGAGCAGAGTCTCCGCACGGGGAGATTTCCATCCACACTGGGATTCCAAGTCCCAGCTGACACGGGAGCCAGTCATACGGCGCAAGAGGGAACATACGGGCACCTTAGAGTAAAACACAGATGTCTCTGGGCCTTGGGCGCGTACTCGCTGGGACCCGGCGTGTCCTTCCCCGATCCTTCCCTCTGCTCCTTCCTCTCTCCCTCTTTGTGTCTCTCTCTCCCTCTCCGTGTCTCTGTCTGTCTCTCTCTCTTGCTATCCTGTTTCCTGCAGTTGCGAACTTTTTCTCAGGTGATTTTTTTTATCCAAATCTACCTGAAGGTGATGGCCCAGCTGACCGCTGCCCCCTTTCGGGACGTGTCCCCCAGGCTGCCTCACCATTGCCCGCCCTTCCCTCCCACTCCTCGCCCAGGGTCAGGGGGCTGTTTACAGGGCGGGGGCTCCTGGCCCACCCTGCCCGTCCTGGCCCCTTCTCTCCTATCAACTCTGAGGTGATCCACGGGCTGCCTCTGACAGGTTCTTCGTAATACTCAGAATGAGCCAGGTGACCGGTATGTCCATGTTCTAGGCTTTAGGAAGCCTGGCGGGATTATTCAGAGCCACCCAACCAGCCTTCCGTGGCTCCAGGCGTGAGCGAGTCAGTGTGTGTCCAGTGCACACCTGCTGTTCTCAGGATAACATGGTTTCCGGGAAGGGGGTGGGCCTGCTCTGTGTGGGGCCCGTAAGTTCTCCCTGAAGAGCATCCCTATCGAGAGAAGACCCTCACACTCTGTGTCCGTAACCAACCCAGAGGCTTCATCTGGGAGGCAGGAGACAAGGCTGACCACAGGCGAAGGTCCAGGCTGAGACAGAGGGAGGCTCAGGGGCCCCGAGGACCAGAGGAGGCCCGTGGCCGGCCTGCAAGAGGCGGGCATCTCATCCGCAAAATCAAGCTAACAGTGTCTGCATCATGGGACTGTTTGGGGAGCGAGGGATTGTTGTGTGTGCATGTGTGCAAAGCCCCTACTGTGTGCTGGCACCCACACAAACCACACAAACCACACAAACCACTGCTAAGCCGCCATCAGTCCTGCAAGGCCAGAGCTATCATTCCCCTTTTAGAGCCAAGGAAACTGGGGTACCCAGAGGGAGTGAAGCTGCCCAAGGTCACAGACATAGGAAACAGGGCATCAGCCAGGCTTGCCTGGCTCAGAGCTGCTGTATGGAAGCAAAACTCTTCAGATATCAGCCTCAGACATTCAGAGCCAGCCATCGTGTCCCCAAGAAAACACTCAAGACCCTTCTCACCTACCACCCTAGAATGGGGTTAGGATCCTTTCAGATCATGATTGCCCTTCCCCAAGTATCCTGTCCCTGTCAACATGCTTGGAAGGGGGTCCTGTACACAGGGTGTATCACCTCCCCCACCCAGATGCTCAACCTCTGGTGATATGTCCCGAATGCTGCAGGTTGGACTAGGGAAAGACAGGGTGAGCCGGAGGTGAGCACGAGCTGAGGCCTTTCCCACCCCACCCTGCGAGCCAATATGACGACTCCCTACTTCTCCTCGGATTGCTGGTTGTGTCTGGAAAGACAGCCTGTGGCCCAGCTCTGCAGAGCCAGGTGTCCGCAGGTCAGGCCCCGGCACGGTGAGGCCGGCCCGAGTGTCCGTGGCACAGGCCCTCAGGGCGGTGATGCTGACAGAGGGGAGAAGCACCCTGCAGCCTGCTGACCCCCGTCATTTTGCAGGACAGAAGCAGGGACAGTGGCACCTGGGGGGCCCAGGCTCCTGACACGACTGCACCCACTTCCTCGTCCACTGAGGGGGGCCGTGGGGGGTGACCCCACCCGTGCCATCCGTGAGCTGCAGACAGCGTGCGATCGTTGTGGGGACACCACGGCCAGGACCACACGCCTGCAGCCAGCTGGGCCCAGTGCGGGGGTCCAGGGCTCTAGTCCCGAGAGCAGTCGCTGGGCCTGTGAGCAGGGGCACTGAGGCCCCGAGGGGAAGTGGTTCGCGTCCTGACGCGGGCAGGCTAAGGTGATTCCCCTTCCGTCCTCGTCCCTTCCCAGCGTCTTCGGCCACATCAGCTTCCGCTCCGACTGGGAGCTGGTCAAGGTGGACTTCCGGCCCTCGTTCTCCAGGCAGTGCAGCGAGGAGGACTACGGCTCCTGGGACCTCACCGACCTGAAGGTGGGCCAGGGCACAGAGCAGGGCGGGCAGGGGCGGCCTCCTCTGCCGTGCATCCCCTGTCCCATGTGGCACAGGAGCCTCACCTCCAGATGGGCTTCCCAGAGCCCCGGGGGCCTGAGATGTCCGGTTCTCCTGCTGGATTTTCTGGCCCCTCCTTGGGGCCTGGGCCACTCTGAGCTTGGGTCTGCCGCCACGCTCAGGGTCACGGGGCCACGGGCCCTGACCCCACCGTGCAGTCCCGTGTGCTTGGGGTCCGGGGCTTGTGACAGGGTAGGCGGGTAACACGGAGCCTGCGTCATAGGGGCAGCGCTGCCCCGTAACCTCAAACACATAGATGTTTCTAGAACAAAAGGTAGAGTAGTCACACGCCGAGGACCTGCTGTGTGTCCACACGCACCCCGTGTCCACACGCATCCCGTGGCCGTGGGTCCTGCGAGCTCCTGCACGGGGCGTCTGCCCTGAGGACGAGAAGAGACATAACAGGGACCTGGGTTCCAGCAGCACTGTGACACCTCAGGCCCAGGGGTAGTGTTTACACAGTGGGTGCTCAATGGATGCTTATGGGTCGGGATGGGAGGGAGGTTGCCCCAGCTTGACCTCAGGCACACCACTTCGTCTTCTGGGCCTCGGTTTCCCCATCTGGGAAAGGGGACTCAGCCCCTGCCCCACACGGCTGCCTGGGGTTGAGAATCGGCTCTTTTCGGGGGCGGGCAAGGCAGAAGTCCAAGCCACCGGAGGGCCGTCGACCCCTCTTGGCCAGCTCCTCACCCCGCGTTCCCACCGCAGGGCGACCGCTGCATCATGGGCCAACAGAGAAGTTTCCGGAAGAGAAAGTCCACGTCCTGGTGCATCAAGGGGCGGAGCTTCACGTCGGCGCTCGAGTCCCGCGTGTGCAGGTGCCGCGAGTCGGACTTCCTCTGGTGAGGACCACAGCGGCCACGGGTGCTCTGAGCAGCTTCACGACCCGGCAGCCGCCGCCCAGCGCGGCTCTCAGACTCAGTCCTCCTGCCGCCGTATTCCGTGCGTTAGAGCCGGGCAGGATCCCAGGTGTGCTCCCCAGAGGAGCGTCAGGGAGCTCAAGGGCATGTGGGCTCAATGACCACAGTGGCCTCCCCCTCCTCGGGGAGGGTGCCTTGGGGGCAAGTGGTGCCCACCCAGTCCTCCGAGATCCAGAGCCCAGTTCACAAAGCATCTGGCCCACCGCCTGCCTCCCTAGGCTTCCTTAACCCTCGCCCTCCTGCTCCCGCTTCCGTGCCAGCCACCTCCACCAGCACCTCCCTGCACCAGCGTTGAAGGTGCCCCTTGTGCAGTGTTCCTCGCCTCTCTTCCCCTGGCTGTCCACTGCACTTCCTTTGAGATTCAGCGCACCTCCTCCAGGCAGCCCTCCAGGATACCCAGGCTGGGCTCAGTTCCCAGAATCGCCTCTGCAACCCTTCTCACCTGGAATGTAACCCTAATTTTCAGGCTGGACAGGGCTGCGTGGCCTTCCTGTGTGTCCCCACAATGGGTGCATCTCAGGCCCTTGCTGTGAGGCCCCCGCCCAGACCAGCTCCCATCCCCGCCCAAGCCCGTCTCCTGACTGCTGTTTCCCCCTCCTCCAGCGACTACGGATTTGAGCGCTCTCCCTCCTCAGAGTCTGATGCCAACAAGTGCTTTGCGAACTTCTGGTTTAACCCCCTCTCCCCGCCCGACGACTGTGTTCTGGGCCAGACCTACACCAGCAGCCTCGGGTGAGTGCGGCACAGGCCCCCTCGCGTCACTCCAGGGGCAGAGCCACGGAGAGAGAAGTCGGCTGAGGATGGCCTGCCCGTTGGGCTCCTGAGAGTCACCCCGGGCAGCGACCCCGCAGGGTCTGAGCCCACGTGGGGCAGCGTCAGGGAGAGAACGTGCTTTGAGCGGGTTCTGAACAAAGAGCGAAAGTGTTGGGTGCACGTGAACCCGCAGCTTCAGGAGGTCCCGAGACTCTATCTTAAGGTCTCTGTTTCCCTTTGAGGCAGTTTTGAGAGGGAAGAAAACGTCAGCAGACTTATTAGAAAATCCCCATGACTTCCCCTGGGAAAGGGCAGGGGTAGAATTGAGGAAGCAGGACCAGATGTTGCAGGTTTTGGTCTCAGCAGCATAAATGCCATTCCACCATCCATCCCTCCCTCCATCCATCCCTCCTTCATCCATCCATCCCTCCTTCATCCTTCTACCATTCACCCATCATGCATCCATCCATCCATCCTTCCATCCATCCATCTCCCTTCCATCCGTCATTCACCCATCATCCATCCATCCATCCATCCATCCATCCCTCTTCCATCCATCATTCACCCATCATCCCTCCCAGCCGGCAACCACAGCAGCTCTCTGGTGCACCCACTAGGGCTTGGCACGCAGGGACTCTCGTCAGAAGTGTCAGGGCCAGGGCCCACATCGTGGGTTAAGGGTTGCACATCATACCATGGGCATGCTCTGGGCACCAAGGTGCCATGGGGGGTGTTTTGCATGATAAACCCCTGAATGTGTGTCTCAGTGGCTGAGCTACGGGGGCAGGAGGGGGTACCAGGCTCAGGGAGGTGGGCAGCGCCAGGCTCTTTGGCAGTGACACTAGTTCTGTGGACCCAGGGTCCTGGCATAGCCTGAGGGAGCTTCACAATCGGCAAGTCAGATACCACCCGGCCGTGGTTTGCCCAGGGTCTCCTACAAGGTTCATCAGAGCCCACGGTCTCTGTCCCCCAACCCGTCCAGCCTCCTCCCAGCCCTGCTCCCCACTCTGGCTCCAGCTGCCCACCACAGGACCTTTGCCCGTGCTGGTCCTGCTGCCTGGGTGCCCATCCCTCTCCTGCTTGCCCTTCTGACTTCAGCGGAAAGCCGCGCTCTCAGGGACCGATTCCCAGAGCTGGTCGGTGGTGATTTCACGTTGACGTGGGAGGTAGCATGGCACAGTCTGTCCCCCCGACGGGCAGTCTGCCCGGCAAGGCAGGGGCTATATGGTCAGCCTGTCCCCCAGCAGATACATGGTGTGAAGGAGCCCCTGGATCAGGTGTCCTCTAGTTGGGTGGTGAGGAAGGGAGCCGCGAGGGGTTGTGGCAAGGCCACGGCTGAGTCCAGCCCCTCTTGGGCACGTTCCTCGCCAAGGCCCCAGCATTCGGGTGCGCCCAGTCACACCCTTGGCCACAAGAACAGCGGGTGTTAGGGTTGTCCTAAGTCCTGTGACCGCAGAGAGAGGAGGCCGACGACAGAGCCGACCCTGCCATCACCAGCCACCTGCCACCTCACCTGGCCTCTCAGCTCCGACATGGGGCAGCGATGGCTCTCAGTGGGGCTGGGAGGAGGCCGGAGGAGGCCGGGCGTCGGGGTGGAGGCCGCCAGCCAAGAGCCACACCTCGCCACGAGCGAGCCCCTGGCCGCGGGGTTCGTGCCCTCTGCCGCCGTCGGTGCGGACCCTGACCTGCCGTCTGGCCGCAGGTACCGGAAGGTGGTGTCCAACGTGTGCGAGGGCGGCGTGGACCCGCGGCAGAGCCCCACGCAGCTGCAGTGCCCGCTCACGCCGCCCCGGGGCCTGCAGGTCAGCGTCCGTGGCGAGGCGGTGGCCGTGCGGCCCGGAGAGGACGTCCTGTTCGTGGTGCGGCAGGAGCAGGTGAGCGCGGCGTGCTGTCCCCGCGGGGTCACTCCCGCCGGACCAGCAGGGGACGGGGTGTGTGGGTGTCCCCTCCGCCTGCAGGTGGTTTGGAGCAGCCATGTAGGCGGGCGTTTTCCGAGCTGAGGGGTAAGAGTGGCTGGAAACCCCTCCCTGGGCCCCGAGCAGCGTCGAGAGGAGGACGGTGGAGTATGGGGGGGTCACCGTGCGGCCGGCACGTGCGGTGGGGACCCTCTGTGCCCGGCCGAGGGTGTTTACCGGACTCTGACGCTTCCAGGATTTATTCATTCTTCTGCGCGGCAATTTGTTTAACCTCTAATTATATCGATTTAGTTCATCTGGAATTTTAAGAAAAGCAGAAAATTAAAAAAAAAAACCCACTATTACTTATAATCCTAGAACCAAAGATGAGTCCTGTAGGTAGATGATAGACGGATATGGGTTTAATTCCACATAATCTGTTCGAATATGTAAATTCCCCCCAGTGTTCTACTCTCTCTCTTTTTCTCTTCAGTACGAGGGTTACGTATTCTTCTGACTTAAAAAAGAACGTATACTCGTGGTAGAACATTTGAAAAACACCTAAAATGTCAAGCCTATAAATATCACCGAAATCCCTGTTCCCCCCCAAGGTAACAACTGCGAGGTTTTGTATTTTCTTCTGGCCTTTTTACAATTAGCACACAGCTGCGTACTTCTCCGACTGTAGAGGTAACAAACTCCCTGTAGAGCGTCTGACAGCGGAGGTCGGGAGAACTTGCCGACGTGCAGGAAATTCAAAGCCACAGAATCGCACAGAGGAGAAGCTGGCTCCCGCCCGGAGCGCGACCTGCCTCGGGACCGCCGGTCATCTGCTCACGTGGCTCCGTTGGGCGCTCGGATCTGTGCTTAACGGATACGCTGAATGAAGGGAGTTCAGCTCTATAACTCCGTGTGTGTTATTTAGCCCATGTCCCTCAAAATATGGTGCCCAGATGATGACAGAGGTCTTTGGTGTCTGCTCTCATGCAGTCAGGGAAACTGAGGCCAGAGGACGCGGAGCTGTATGTGTGAGCGCCCGTTGGCCAGCCTCACAGTCGTGCTCCTGTCTCCTGATCTGTACCTGGGGAAGCTCTGGCTCAGAGAGGTGCCATGACTCGCCCAAGGCCACACAGTAACAGGGGACAGAGCTCTGCATGGACAGCGCCTGGTCTGTGGTCCCCAGACTTGGGCCCCAGGTCCCGCCTGCTTCCAGGCCCTGTGTGGATGAGCCTGGCCCTGAGATTCATGCTTGGGGCCTCAGGGTCGGCCCCGGAGTGGGGGTCGGCATCTGTCACAGCAGCATCTTGGCATGGCGGGAGGAAGATGCCCCCTCCCCGGGTGGGGCCTGTGGACCCACCTGCCGCCCAAGTTCTAGCACAGACTTCCAGGAAAAATGGCCGTCTGCTGCCCCCTAGAGCCTTCCATCTGGGCGACTCGGGCACATCTGCTGATTCCCCAGCTGGAGCCGAGACGGGACAGGACAGTGGTCCCCGGCCTTGTTGCACGGGGTCGCTGGAGTGACCGAGAGATGCCCTTGCAAGAGAGGTCTCCCAGCACACGCTGCTATCCAGAAGGGCTGCTGGCTTCCTCGAGGAGGGGGAGGGGAGAGAGGGAGCTCGGCGGGTGTGGACACACACATATGCACGCTCACACACACTCACACTCTCACACGCTGACCACAGGAACACGGACACGCCCTCACCACGTGTTCACGCACTCATAACCCCTGATGCAGACACGTCTCCACACTGACACACGTCACACACACCCGCCCTCACGCACAGGCCAAGCTGCGGGACTAGCTGCATCTGGGGGGGGGCCGAGTCTGTAAGCCTCCCGGAATGAAAAGTAAGAGCTGATAGAGACCCACACAGAAACGCGCAGCTGATTTTGACACAGGAGCGAAAGCATCTCAGGGGAGGGAGGACGGTCCTCAGCACCGAACCACCAGTAAAATGAGCCTCGGCTGGAACCTCGGCCCTGATGCCGGCTCAGCCCGGAATGGACCACAGAGGCCAACAGAAAGCGGGAAAGTAGCCATCCTTTGGGGGAAAGGTAGAAAATATGCAGATCCTGGCCCAGGCCAAGTGTTTGCAGAGTGGACCCCAAAAGCATCATCCTAAATGAAATCTGGCGAGTTGGACTCTGAGTGAGACGCCTGTGTGCTGAGGAAGAGCCGCAGAGAAGGTGGGAACCAAGCTACGGAGAAGGTATTTACCCAGCACGGGTCCAGCGAGCCTGGGACCTCGGACATGCAAGGAACGGGAAGAAAACAACACTCTGGTTAGAAAATGGGCCAAGGACACAGAGGGGGACGGTTAATCGCAGATGACGAGCAGGTGACCAGTGAGCCCACGAAAGTCGTTCAGCCTCACTGGCTGTTAGGGAATGTGAGTCCAACCCCAAGGACCTGTCCCTGCACGCCCACGAGAGTGGCCAAATTAAACAGCAACACCACCAAGTGCCGGCAAGGCTGCGGAGAAGCCGAACCACTCACACGCGGCTGCTGGGAGCATAGGATGGAACCACCACACTGGAAAACAGTGGGGCAGTTTCTTAAAAAACTAAACTTGCAACCACCCTGTGACTCAGCACGTGCACTCCTGGGCGTGTTTCTCGGAGAAGCGAAGACTTGTGTCCACACAGAACACTGCACGTGAGCTTTCATGGCAGCGCTCTTGCAGAAGAGCCCAAAACTGGGGACACCCAGACGTCCTCCGAGGGGCGTCTGCCTGAACAGTGGCATAGCCACCACGTGGGACACGACTCCGCAGTGAGAAGGAACAGATTACTGACCGGTGCCCCGACCCGGGCGAGTCCCCAGAGAGTTAAACTGAATGAGAAAAAGGCAACCCCAGCGACTCTGTGCTGTGGGATTCCTTTTATAGGGTGTTCTCCAGATGACAAAACTGCAGAAATGGAGGACAGATGAGTCAGGGGTGTGACGGCGGGACTGGTGGTGGCTCGGCGGCCCCGCGCCCCGGCTGTGCCTGTGTCCACGTCCTAGCTGTGACACTCTGGTTTCGGCAGGCCTTAGCCCCGGGCGTGCGGTACGGGGCACATGGGATCTGTTTTGATCCCTACAAACTACATGCAGACTGGCAGTTGTCTCAGAATACAACGTTCACGTCTTCTTGACGTGCACGAGACACAGCCGGGCACCGGCGTGGGGTTACGGGGACGGCTCTCCTCACCCACGTGTTTGCTGTCACCGTGGCCGCTGGACTGTGTTCTGATCACGGGAAAAATGACAAGTTATTTTAACCAAGTAAAATGTTTCAGTGGTCACGGGCATCCATCAGTGGACCACAGGCAGGAACACGGGGACCCGAGGTGCACAGTGGCGCCCCACACACTCGGAGCCTTCCCACACAGGGCTTCCCAGGTGTGTCCAGCTTGCAGGCGGTGGGCACAAAGCCCCTGCCCCCCACCAAGAGCGAGGTGGGCTTGAGACCCCACTCCCTGGTCCCCGTGAGGCCACGTGTCCACAGGAGTCCTGGACGGTGAGCCGGCCTGCCCTGCGGTTCTAGCCCAGCACGTGGGGACAGTCGAACACCATGTAAGCTGTTGTCCCAAGTGACCACGAGTAGCCGGCAGGAAACAGCACTGCTTCTCTACCGGGTTTGGAGGCAGGGAGTCCGAGATTAAGCGTCAGTAGAGACCGGCTCCCGCCGGAGGCTCTGGGGAGGGATTCTTCACTGTCTTGTCAGTTTCTGGGGCGCTGGTGTCCCTTGGCTTGTGGCTGTGTCGTTGTGGTCTCTGCCCCGTCATCACGTGGCCGTCTCTTCTGTGTCCCAAGCTCCTGCCTCTCCTTGTAAAGACGCAGCCACTGGCTAGGGGCCCGTCCTACTCCGGCATGACCTCATCTTTACTAATCACTTCTGCAAAGACCCTGTTTCTGAATAAGGCCACATTCTGAGTTCCAGGGGGACGTGGATTTGAGGGCACAGACACTGTTCAACCAGCCACCATATTTGTGCAGAAAGTTAAGTGAACGTAATTTATGGGAAAGGACTCGGTCAAGTTTTGTTTTGTTTTGTTTTTTTAAAGATTTACTCATTTGAGAGAGAGAAGTGAGCGAGAGACAGCACGAGCGGGGGTGGGGGGGTAGAGGGAGAAGCAGACTCCCCACTGAGAAGGAAGACCGATGCAGGGCTCGATCCAAGGATGCTGGGATCAGGACCTGAGCTGAAGGCAGACGCTTAACCGGCTGAGCCACCCAGGCGCCCCGGGACTCTGTCAAGTGTTAAGGCTCTGCACGCATAGAATGAATCCTGTGTCATTCTGGGTCACCAGGAAATGGTTTTCGGGGTGTTCCTGCAGGGATGGGGTAGCAGGAAGGGGCGATGGAACAGGGGAGAGGGGGAGCATGAGAACATTTTCTTGCTGTGAAGCGGAGAAAGATACTGTTCTCCTGTTTCCTTCCCTCGATTTCCTGTGCCTCGGTGAGGAAACGGTGGTTTTGTGGGGGGGCTGGCACCCCAGGAGGGGAGCGTGAGGCCTTCAGACAGCCCCATGCTGCTCAAACCCAGGGGAGGGGCTGCAGGTGCGGGGAGCATGGCACTGCATAGACCCTGCGTGTCCGAGTGGCACCCCAGCTCCACAGAGAACCGGATCAAAGAAACACTCGGGAAGCAGGAAGCATCCGAGGAGGGGAAATAATGTTTTCCCGGTTGGCTGGGAAACCCCCTAGGAGGCTTCCCGTGTGCGATCTTTCTGGCCATGTTCCCGACACCCTCCAGCCTGTGTGCGGGGCTCCCTCCCTCCGGCTCCTGGCTCAGGCCTCAGTGGCTGTCCCCGCCTGCTGGCCCGCAGCCCTGACTGTCCCTCAGCCGGGCACACCTGGCCCCGGGCCCTGCTCCCACTCTCCTGCATCTCTGCGGCTCCCAGGCCCGGCTGGCCGCCCCAAGGGCAGGGCGGGTTCGGTCCCTGGCAGCCCGGGGCCCACGCCCTTGCCCTTCGAGGGGAGGAGCGAGGGGATGAAGAGTACGCGAGCCGCGGCTGGCCCCTCCGCTTTGCCGTCCCTCCTAAGTGGCCTCGCGGGATTTCCTGCAGGGTGATGTCCTGACCACCAAGTACCAGGTGGACCTGGGGGACGGCTTCAAGGCCGTGTACGTGTACCTCACGCTGACGGAGGAGCCCATCCGGCACCGCTACGAGAGCCCCGGCGTCTACCGCGTGTCCGTCAGGGCGGAGAACGTGGCCGGGCACGACGAGGCGGTGCTCTTTGTCCAGGTCAACTGTAAGTCCGTCGCCCCTGTGAGGCCCAGAGCCCGCGGGCGGGGAGCAGGCAGGCGGGCTCACGTCCACGCCCCAGGCGGTGTGTGCGGCGGTGGGTGGGTGGTAACGTGGGCGGAAGTGCTGAAGTTGACCGAGAAGCCCCCTCTGCCACGGCCAGTGCCTGATGTCCCCTCACCCCGGCTTTTTCTGCCACCCACAGCCCCCCTGCAGGCCCTTCACCTTGAAGTGGTTCCCGTGGTCGGCGTCAACCAGGAGGTGAACCTCACGGCCGTGCTGCTGCCCCTGAACCCCAACCTCACCGTCTTCTACTGGTGGATCGGCCATAGCCTGCAGGTGTGCAGCCCCGGCTGAGGGGGGGGGCGGGGTGCTTTCCCGGGGGCTGGGCAGGAGGACACAGGGTATGACAGTGTGGAGTTGAGGCGAGCACACACCAGCCTTTCTTCCGGAGCCTCTGCTCTGGTCCGCCTGTGTCTGAGTCTGGCGGACGCAGAAGAAAGCAGACTGGACCCTGCCTTTTCCTGGGGAAAGAGATGTGAACAAAGCAGGTGACCTGAGTTGTGATAAGTGTCACAGGAAGGGGATGGGTGAGGTGTCGTGAGCTCCAGGGAAGATCAGGCCGTTTCTAGTCTGGCTCTTGGGTGTGGTCAGGGAGGGCTTCATGGAGGAAGGAAACACTGGGGCTGGACCCGACATCAGAAGCCTCACCCAGAGCCCTGCATTGTACCCTGTAAGCAGCAGGGGGCACAGACGATGGCTGGTAGGAGGGCTGGAGGGTCCCTGTGGGCAGGGCTGCCCGTCCTTAGCCTGCAGGCCCTCAAGAGTCACAGGGGCCATCCTTCCCTCATTCGGTGGGCTGCAGTCCTGCGCCCCAAGCAGAAAGACCGCAACAGTGGCTGAAGGCCCAGACACAGAGGCCCCAGGTTGTTTCTCCGGAATGCGGAGGGCTGAGGAAGGTGCTTGGCTCTGGGTTCGAATCACAACTCAGCTACCTCCAGCCCAGCAATTTGGGCAGGTCTGGAAGGAAGGGACACTGGGACACTCGGTCCAGGCTGCCTTGGCTTAGAGCCCGTGGCTCAGGGGGGTGGGGGGCCCTCCCCATGCTGCCCCCATGTCCTGACCAGAGCAGTGGAGAGTGAGCGTTCTCAGTGAGGCCCTGGGCAGCGGGTGGGCTGCCGGGCTGACTGTTCCATGTGCGGCTGCCCGCCACCCCCAGCCCTGATCCCCAGTCATGTCCCCTGCAGCCCTTGCTCTCCTTGGAGAACTCCGTAACCACGCGGTTTGCAGACACAGGGGACGTGCGTGTGACGGTGCAGGCGGCCTGTGGAAACTCGGTGCTGCAGGACTCCAAGGTGGTCCGCGTGCTGGGTGAGTCCTCCTCCCCAGGATGGGCGGCACGTCTCGTCTTCTGCAGGACCTCTGGGTTCGGGTGACATGTCTAAGCCGCAGACACCCTGGTTATGCCGGGCAGCCACAGGCTAGGGAGAGGAGCCAATGAACACTGCTCTGACGCTCCCTGGCTTCTCGGGCCTCAGTTTCCCCATCTGTAAAATGAACTTGGACACGTCTCTGTGTCCATGGCCCTCGTGGGCCTCACACAGCACAGACGAGGGCATGGCTGAGTGACTTGTCAAGGTCACTCAGTGATGCTTCCCAGGAGCCCGACCTCTCCCGCCACCTGTCCTCTGAGACCCGTAACACAGCCTTTGTTGAGACTCAATTCTGAATCCACACCCCATTTACTGGTGCTCGCGGGGGCCCCCAAGGCCCTCACAGGAGACATTTACCGTAGGAAATTCATCCTAACAATGGAAGAGACCCCGCCCCCACCCAGTGTGGTGTTGCCCTGGTCATCCCATCAATGAAACCTCATTTTGCTTTGAGAACAGCCTTTCTGTGGCCAGCAGCCATCAGTTAAATATTTAGCGGGCCTGCCTTTGGCTGTCCCTTCCTTCACAAACATGTGTGCACGGGGTCCTGAGCCCAGAGCTCAGAAATAGCCACCACTTTCCCCACGTGAGATGCTGAGTTCTCTGTTCACAAAGCACGTGTCCCTCAGGCCACTCATCCCTGCAAAGCCTCCTCCCGTTCCCAAGTGAGAAACCCAGGGCTCAGGAGGGACACGGAAAGAGTACAGTGAGCCCTGAGGCTGCGGGTGCAAGCCAGCTCTCCACCACGGCCCGTGGCTCTGGCGTGGGCCTCGGACCGAGGACCCTGGGGCACGTGAGGGAAAGGGAAGGTGGGGCCTCTGCCATCGCGGGACTCTTATTCTGGTGGGGGGACCAGCCCAGTGAAGTCCCTGGATCCCTGGGGATGGAAGCCCAGCCTCCTGGGGTGTGCATGTTCTCGAGAGTGAAAGGGCAGATCTCACGGCGCACGTGTCAGGCCCTCCCTCCCTCCCCGGCGGGCTCCGGTGTGTTCCTCGCCATTGTTGCCGTCCGCGCTGCCATGATCACTACTTGGTGCTGGTCGGCGAGGTGAGCGATGCCCGGGGCAGCTGCCGGCACACGGAGGACTCTTGTTTTCCAAAAGTGGGCATGGGGTCTGACCGTGGGCAATCCTGAGCAATCCGGGTGGGTGGCCTCCTGTGGGGGGCAGAGCCCCGCTGCCCAGGACTGACCAGCTCGCCCGTCTCTGCCTCTTTTCAGACCAATTCCAGGTGGTGCCTCTGCGGTTTTCCAGGGACCTGGACGCGCACAACCCCAACACCCCCGAGTGGAGAGAGGACATCGGCCTGGTGGTGACCCGGCTGCTCTCCAAGGTACCTCCCAGCCCCTGCGGGTGCCCCAGAGAAGCAGGGGCGCCCGGGCCCCCCAGGGTGGGATGGGGGGCTGCCCTCAGGGTGACCCGGCCTCGGTCTGGCTACCCAGGGGGTTGGAGGACAGCTCGGGCCTGCTGCCCTGGCTCTAGGGGACTTGCAGCTGGAGCACCACCTTGCAGGGGAGGGACAGGCTGGCGTCCTCCATGTGATTGAGTGAGCACCAGCTGTTTGCCCAGGACCCAGTCACTGTCCTCTGATGGCCTAGAAGCTCCTGCATGTGATTTTCATTTATTCACAGAGTCTCTCTTCTGGGCCGGACACTGGAGACAGAGAGGAATCAGTGTGCTTGCTCCCCCCGGGGAGCTCACAGAGAGTGGAGAGAGGCCTCGGGGTGGGCAGAGGGCACTCGGGGCCCTTGGTCCCCCAGCGAGAGAAAAACCAGCTCCCTACAGTCATCTGTGGCTGCCACAGGCCAAGGCCCGCTGTGGCCGTGACTCCCCTCAGTCCGTTAATAATGCTGGTGATACTGTCCTGGGCATCGAAGGGTGAATAGGAGTTTGCCGGCTGGAAGTGTGTGGAGTGGGGTTCTCAGGATGCAGAAGCTGGGCTCTGTGGGTTGAAGGGTTTGGATGGTCAGGAGCCCTGACATCTGGGAGGACATTAGTCAGAGAGGCGCCTGCTCACCGTGACCCTGGCCACCGTGTGAGGAATGGACTAGAGGGGGCAGGCCTGGCCCAGGGGAGGCCGGTGTCGGGGGTGAAGGGCAGAGGGACCAGGAGAGCTGCAGGAGGCGGAACGTGGTGGCACGGGGTGCTGGGGCCGTCCGCGTGTGTGCAGGGGTCAGGGATCGCTCGCAGGACAGACGGCCAGGACTTGGACAGGCCAAGAGGGGAGAGAGGGTATTCCTGGGGGCCTCGGAGTGCAGCAGGGGACAGAGAAGGCAGGCGGGTCAGAGTGGCTCCTCTGTGTCCCCACAGGAGACCGGCGTCCCCGAGGAGCTGCTGGTGACCGTTGTAAAGCCGGGACTGCCCACCGTGGCTGACCTGCACGTGCTCGTGCCCCCTCCCAGGCCCACAAGGAAGAGGAGCCTGTCCAGTGACAAGGTATCTCCTGTGACCGCGGGACCCAGGTTCTTGCGGCACCGCCTGGGCTTTGCGGCCTCGTGCCGGGGGCTTGGGGG
>NC_048228.1:106960144-107044488 GCF_002007445.2 Ailuropoda melanoleuca
TCGTGCTCCCTCGGCGGAAGGGGTCGCCATGGAAACAGTGGTGCAGTTACGGGGCGAGTGTGCACCCCCAGAGTGCCGGCTCACACAGCAGACGGGTGGGTCGCAGAGAAACGTCCCGCGGGTCCCGAGGCTCTAGGGTCTGACGTGGCCTGTGGGGCCCCGGGAGCTGGCTCAGGGTTCGGTGGCGTGGCCGTCTGCGTGGGCTGGGCTCGGCTGGCTGCCATAACAAACAAACAGCCCGAGGGCTCCGAGGCTCACAGCCACCAAAGGCTGACTTCTCACTCATGCTGTCCCCTGGAGCCNCCCTGGAGCTGGCAGGGGCTAGCCTCTCGTCATCCCTCGGGGGCAGGGCCTTTCTGGGGTGCAGGGGCCACAGCAGAGGGACGTGAGTTCTGGGGGGAACGAGTCGTCCTGTAAGGGTTCCGGCCTGGAGGTGACACGTGTCCCCTTGGGTCGCCCTCAGCGGTCTGCCCCCTGCGCTCCTGCAGGACTGGCCGGGCCTAGTGAGCAGTGTCAGAGGAATCCTGCTCCTTCTCGGGGACCGTGGGTTCTTTCCGGTTGCAGACTGACTAGGCATTGGATGTGAAGGAGCCTGGCCCAGGGACCCTGAGCCCAGTCCCAGTGTAGGCAGAGGGGGCTGTGCCCACGGTCTCCTCTCCGTCTGGTCCTGGAGGAACAGGAGATCGAGACCGCACAGCCCCAGGACCTGGGTGGGACTCAGCAAGGTCCTCTCAGAGCCAGGTGGGCGTCACGTGTGCCATGGGAATGTGTGTCCCACCCACCCCGTCAGCACCCAGCACACTGCTCTCCCACAGATGCTGGATGACGGGGGACTAAAAGACAGTANTGAGCAGTGTCAGAGGAATCCTCCTCCTTCTCGGGGACCGTGGGTTCTTTCCGGTTGCAGACTGACTAGGCATTGGATGTGAAGGAGCCTGGCCCGGGGACCCTGAGCCCAGTCCCAATGTAGGCAGAGGGGGCTGTGCCCACGGTCTCCTCTCCGTCTGGTCCTGGAGGAACAGGAGATCGAGACCGCACAGCCCCAGGACCTGGGTGGGACTCAGCAAGGTCCTCTCAGAGCCAGGTGGGCGTCACGTGTGCCATGGGAATGTGTGTCCCACCCACCCCGTCAGCACCCAGCACACTGCTCTCCCACAGATGCTGGATGACGGGGGACTAAAAGACAGTAAAACACCCCCTCCCTGCAATATGACCTCAGTCCAGTCCCTGGAGGAGCCAGACAACGCGCACCCGTGCACCAGGGCCGAGGGAAACCCAGGGCTGCGGGAGCTCACAGGAGGGAGGGCTTCGTGGAGGAGGTGATGGGGCAGGAGAGGAGATCCAGGAGCACTGTCTGCCCCACGCACAGGAGTGGTCTGGGGCCAGCAGCCCGGGCAGCACCCTGAGCCCTGCCTTGGCCCCGCAGGAAACGCCCCGGGAGGACCGTGTACGCCCAGATGCACAATGAGAAGGAGCAGGAAATGACANCCAGCACACTGCTCTCCCACAGATGCTGGATGACGGGGGACTAAAAGACAGTAAAACACCCCCTCCCTGCAATATGACCTCAGTCCAGTCCCTGGAGGAGCCAGACAACGCGCACCCGTGCACCAGGGCCGAGGGAAACCCAGGGCTGCGGGAGCTCACAGGAGGGAGGGCTTCGTGGAGGAGGTGATGGGGCAGGAGAGGAGATCCAGGAGCACTGTCTGCCCCACGCACAGGAGTGGTCTGGGGCCAGCAGCCCAGGCAGCACCCTGATCCCTGCCTCGGCCCCGCAGGAAACGCCCCGGGAGGACCGTGTACGCCCAGATGCACAATGAGAAGGAGCAGGAAATGACGAGGCCCCGTGAGCCACGGCCAGGGCGTCCAGGGCGCCATCCAGGGTGAGGAGTTTATAGATGATGATCTCGACTCGCGGACTCTAGGTAACGGCCGCCCTGAAAACCCCCTCCCCACCCTCCTGCGGGCCCTGCCGGCCAGCTAAGTGCGCAGGACCCAGACCCTGGGCGGACGGTGGCGGTGTGTCCCCTCCGTCTGACGAGGGCACGACCGGAGCTTAAATCGGGGCCTGGGGACATGGGGCACCACGTCCAGCCCCCTGGGGAAGCTGACTGTTCTCGGGATGTGGGCACTCGCTCCCCAGTGCCCTCAGTGCCCCCAGCCGTCCTGGTCACTGGACGTGACTATTTGTGAGCACGCGGGCACCGCCCCTTACCGCTGACACAGCGCTCTGTGGTCTCTCTCACCGCGCGGCCCGGCGCTTCTCCCCCACGTCACCCCCAGGCTTCCTCGCTCAGCCTGGGCCGTTGACTCAGCGGTCAGCTGTGCCCTCCACAGGGGCTGTCCCCGCGAACGCCTGCCGTGGTCTCTCCATGTGGCCTGGGCTCCCGCACAGTGTGGCAGCCACGTCCTCAGAGCACCTAGAGAGCCAGCCGACAGGTGGCAGCCGCATCCCCCTTCATGACCGTCATCCCTGTCCCTTGCGTCTTGCTCTGTCGGTCGAGGCAACCACAGGGTCTGTCCATCTTCGGGGAGGGGCACGGTCTCCACCCTCCATGGGGAGAGCCTGGGGCCACACTGTCTGAGGGGCATGACATGTCCCCAGAGGGGAAACTGAGGCTCCAGTAGCCACCAGGACCTCCAAGGTCTCTCGGAGCCTGAGCTGCCGGGGCCGTGGCCCTGCTCAGCTTCGGGGGTGAGCATCTCGCGGGTCATGCCACGTCAGCAAGGTGGTAGGCGGGCTCCTTTCCAGAGGTGAGGACACCAGGGTGCGGGGAGATGAGCTGCCTGGACCCGAGGTCGCCCGGCTGGTGGGGTGGTGCTGGCACCGGGACCCCCGAGCCCACACGCTCCATCTGACCCTCCCAGTTCCCGCCTGTGCCCGTCTCTTGGTGACCAGTCCCCACCTCTCCGAGGCCAGCAGCCGGAGCCTAGGCACCGTGAGAGTCAGTACTGGGAGTACTGTGCCTCCTGTGTCAGTACTGTGTCCTCCCGCTCGCTCTGTCGGGAGTGCCCTCCGATCAGACTCCACACTTGGTCAGTGGTTGGAGGTGAAGCTCAGAGATCTGAAGTCGTTCACCCCGGGCGGCACAGCCCCCAGGTGGCTGAGCTTGAACCCAAACCCAGGCCGACCAGACCCCGAAGCCTGTGTCCTTCCCTTTTCCCTCAGGTGGCCAGGGAGAGGACCCCCACCCTTTCTCCAGCCCCCAGCCTCGGGGGTGGTCCCTGACTCTTGGCACAATGGCCTGTCGTGTCCCACACCTGCCAGCCCCGCCGTGTTCCCTGGGGGCGGTGTGTCTGCCCCTTCCCGGGACATGGCGACAGCTCTGCCGTCCTGAGCCCTGGCTCCGTGCCAGGCCCTGGGTGGAGGGGCTGCCGTGAGCCATTTGCCAGATGAGAAGTCTGGGGTTCAGAGTGGACCCTCACCCCGCCCAAGTCACTTAGCTGGTAAGAGCCGGATTCAAGCCCAGCTCTGCGGCTCCAAACCCTGTCCCCCCACCCCGCCTGGCACTGCAGCCCTCAGGCTCGCGGTGCAAGCCCTGTGCACCCCCAAAGGCCCCCTCCACCAGTCTCTCCCCTGCTTGGGACTCCACGCTGCCCCCCACGTCGTCGCCCTGTCCCCACCTTCACGCAGGTGGTGTCACAACCGCACAACCGGCCGCAGAGGCTCTGATGGCCCCAGGGCTTCCCCAGCTTGGACGGAGGGCGAGGGTGTCCCGGGGAGACCCGACACCTGTTTGCTGTCACACCCCTGAACACCGATAAGAGCATAACAGTAATAGGTTATTTTAATCGAGCACTTCTTAGTATGCGCCAGATGCATGCCCCATGTAATCCCCACGCGGTCCCTGAAGGGCAGCACCGTGACGCCCATGTTCCAGATGGCAAAACCAAGGCCACAAGGAGATGGACCTTGATGAGGGTCTCACCCAGCAGGTCGGGCTCTCGAGCCCCTCACCCCAGCAGGTGCCGCAGAGCTGCAGCCCGCTCTCTCCCGGTGCCCATGGGGTGGCGGGAGGCAGCGCTGGTGGGCAGCGCTCTAGGCCAGCCCCCTCCCCTCTCCCAGCTGGCCAGGCCTCTGTCCCCTGGCCTCCTGCTGCAGCCTGCACTCTGCCCCCACCCCCAGCTAAGGCCTGCATTTCTGGTATCACTGAGCCCCTTCTGTCTCCTGCCGCTCGGGCCTCCCCACGCTGTGCCCTGCAGCACGCACTGCCAGGGGTCTGCAGCCCCTCCCACAGCCCCTCCCACCACCCCGGCCACCCCGGCGCAGGTCAGTGGGTACAGCAGCGCCTGGTGGCTGGCCTTGGCCTCACCTCCCGCGGCCCGCCGGGTCCACTGCTCGCGACGGCACCGGGAGAACCCACCCGCCACACACCCAGGAGATGGAGACGCCCACCTCACCGCACTCGGGCACCACCTGCTCAGCGGAAGGAACCGCGGGATGCCCCCCGACGTTGACTCGTGGTGCTGCGGAGGCCACCGTGTCCCCAGCCCCTCTGTGGTGGGGGGCGTGCTCACAGGAGGGCGTGTCTGTCTCCTAGGAAACCACTCTGGCGTGGTCCTGAGTATCAACTCCCGGGAAATGCACAGCTACCTGGTGAGCTGATGGCCCCGACGCCCACGCCCGGGACACTCTCCTCTGCGCCGTCGCATCCCCAGAGGGCACTGGTGCTGGACCCGCGGCCCTCAGAGACCTGCGGAAGCGCCACCTCCTCCAGCCGTCCCCACTCACGGTGACAGACGTCCCCTCTCTCAGCTCACGCCTGCCAGCCCACAAGACGCACGGGGTGGGGGCCGTGGACCCTCCCCCGACCCCCTGAACACCAGGCCCACGGCGCCACCCGCTGCCCCACCCCAGCTCTGGGCACGTCTCTGCCCCGGCCCCCCGGGTATCTGTCCCGGCTGCTCGCACCCCGTCGCCCCAGCCCGAGGCCCGGCCTCCCTGGAGACAGGGAGGTGAGCCTGCCCTGGCTGCCCGTCACTGCACCGTGGGCCCTGTCCCCGCACCTGGGCGCCGGAGTCCTGCTTTCTTCCTCATCACCCCCAGGAGGGCGTCTCCTACCCGCATGGCCTCCTTCTTCGGGCGCCCTCCGGAATCCGGACAGCCTCTGCCCCAGGCCCCACCCCTGCCCCAGGCCCTCCCAACACAGCCCTCTGTGCCTCCCGCTGCCCGCTGTCCACCTCTTTTCAAACCGCAGATGATGTAAATACCTCTCTAGGCAGCTGTTTGCGTTTTGGGGGGTTTGCTCCCCTTTCTAGTCTCACGTCCAGGCACTAGCCCTCTGCGTTGCTTTCTCAGAGCCCCATTCTCGGGAACCTTTCTCGAGTGCCCAGCGCTGGTCCTCTGCCTCTCCTGGCTCCGTTCCTTCCCTGGGGCCCAGAGGGGCCCGCGCTCTCCCAGCTTTGCCCCCCGCACCCCCCCCGGGGCCCTCGCACCCCAGGGATCCAGTGTCTGCAGGTCTGCACCCAGGCAGCAGGCAGCGCGCTCCCCGGGTTCCCCGCCCACCTGGGGGTCTTCTCCAGCGGGTGTGGCGGGACCCCAACACTCCCCCAGATGCGCCAAGGGTCCTATGCTTCCCAGTAGTTTGAGGAACCCGGGTAGAAGCCCAGGGACTGGCCAAGGTTTCGGATCGCAGACGAGAAGGGCCACCCAGGAAGGGCCCTCATTCTGAAGATGGAGAAACTGAGGCCCAGAGAGGGGGTGGACTTTCCCCAAGTCACACAGCAAGACCGTAGCAGAGGTGCCCCAGGGACCAGCCCTCTGCCCCCCGGTGCAGCGATTCTACTCACTCCCAGATGCCTAGAACCAGGGACGCTATCCTCAGTCTACACATGTGAATATACCGGGGTAGGGGGGGATGTTCACCTTTTGCCTTGAAACCGGAAGTCAGTATTCCCTTCCCTCCCTCCCTCCACACCTCTGCCTCTCCCTACCCCTCTCCCCTCCTTGCCCTCCCTCTACCCCTCCGCCTCTCCCCTCCCAGGCAGGGCTCTCCCTGGCCCAGTCTTTCCCTAGGAGATGGGGGCACCAGAGCCCGGGCTAGGCGCTCCCTAGCTGATGGTGGGTCCGGAATGAAGCCTAGCAGGGTATTAACCCATATCCCCTAGAAGAGGACCACAGCCCGCAGGGAGGGACCCCCGGGACGCAGCCTCACCCCCACAACAGCCCCCGCATGCAGGAGCCCCCCAGTCTGTGTCACGAATAGGGACTCTGAGACCGTGGGGAGGAAGGGGTCATGGCCCGTCACATGCCAGGCGGAGGAGGCCACTTGCTCACCAGCTGGGGCTCCTGGGCCCCACTCCAGAGATCACCCTCTAAGTTGTTCTCAAGACCCTCCTTGGGGAAGGCCTGGGGCCCGAGGACCCAGGGACATGTTGCTGGTGTGGTCAGTGTGGGACGAGGCCGGGATTCTCCAGACTTTTGCCACCATGTCTCTCCAGCCCGTTTGCAGTCTCCAAGGACAACTTAGGGAGCCCTGTGTCCTGCCATCCGCCCCCACCCAGCCTGCCCCGTGAGCATCAGACACACAGGGTCAGACATCTGTCAGCACCATCCAGGTCCAAGGTCAAGGTCAGCATGGAGTCCCCTGGACACAGTCCCCCACCCCCAGCTCACCAGTGCCTGCGGGTGACAACCCTTTGACCTTCCTTGACCACTCGACTTCATTCTCTCTGCTGTTTGGGTAGGGTTGTTGTTGGTGAGTTTTTTTTTTCTCCCTTAGTTATTTGTGTTTTTCTTGTATTTTATTATTTCTATTAAGACTGTTTTGAGTGTGTGGACCTAAGAGCCCAGGAACCAGGTGGCCTCTGACATAACCTGATACTTGTCCGTCCCCATAACCATCTAGACCAACGTGTGGGTCTGTTGGCGCTCTGGGCGCACATCTGAGCTTCTGCACGTTCCCCGGCAGGGGTGCCCAGGCGCCGGGGCCACGGCGCGGTCTGCGCTGGGCAGCCAGCGCAAAGCCACTGGACCGGCCACGCCCGTACTTGGTGTATGCACATAACAAAGATGTGGAAATTCTCTTATTTTTCCTTTTTAAAAACCAATAAATCATTTGTGATGCTTTTAACAAAGATTAAATGAATATAATCAGCTTTGCCTTATTATGAAGCCGTTCTTCCACGTTTACCTAAAAACACACACACACACACGGGCCCTTAAAGCTGCTGTCCCAGGGACGCGGGAGAGGGACCAGGGCCGTTCCTGACACCGGGGGCAGGTGGCAGTGACATTAACCTTCTCCGTCCCCAGCTCGGGGACACGTCACCTGTCAAGCAACAACACTCCTGTCGGCTCTCCAAGTCCTTAATGCGCAGGCCGGCGCAGCTCCTGCTCTCAGGGCCAGCGGAAGGGCCCGGAAGCGTCAGCCCATTTGCTGGATGGGGCGCAGAGCCCTGGGGGTGGAGGGCCAGGGGATGGACAGCCCCATGTAGCGCACCCCGGGGCCAACGGTCTCTCGATCTCCGAAGCGCCATACGGCCCATCTTTGATGAGCCAGGGGCCGGACTCCCCCACCCTGGCCAAGGCTCTGGCCTTGAAACTACGCCTCCCTGGCCGTGGGGGCCGGGCGTCCACCGCTGCCCGGGGACTTCGGCTGCGAGCGTGCATCAAGAAAACCCTTCGTTCCCGCTCTCGTCCGTGTCAGAGACCTGGAAACGCGCCCCAGCGCACCATGCAGTTGCGTGCACGTTCCCCGCGTGGCCGGCAGGAGCGAGGTCGACGCGGGGTCGTGGGGGGCAGAGCACGAGGGCCGGTGAGGCTCTGACCCCCCGACGCTCATGATCCAGACAGCTTTGCCCTGGAGCAGGTGCTGCAAACCTCGCGAGCTCGAGGGCTCAGAGGCGGGGCTCCTCCCCACAAGACGGCGAGGCCACGGTTCCGTGGTTCTGTTTCTAGCCTTGGGTCTGGCCTCCTGCGCGTCGGGGGGGGGGTGCTTGGCAGCCCCCCCAGGTGTGGTCGCTGACCCCCCCAGATGCACCGCCTTTGCACACAGGGGGCCACAAGGGTCAAGACATATCCGAGCGCACACCGCATCCCCGTCTGAGCACAGACAGGACAAACACCAGAAATGACCAGGCACCCTGTCCCTGCCATGCAGAGCGAGGGCCGCTTCCTATCCCGCCTCTCCTGAGGCCTCGCCGCAGCCCACGCGACAATTGTGCCTCTGAGCCTCCCCCAACTCCTCGGTGCGTGCCCTCCCGTGCCGCCTGGAGGACTGGCCTAACCCGTCCGGTCCCGGCGTGGCCCTGGGGTCAGGCGGTGCAGCACTGGGGCAGGGTGGCCCGGGCAGCGTCTGATCTGCTCGGCTGCCCTGCCTGAGGAGGCATCCCTGCCCCCGGAGCTCGGGTCCCAGGACGCCGCTGGCTTCTGTGCTGGGGGAGGGGCCCTGGCAGCTGCACCCCCGCCCCTGCACGTCCAGACGGTGTTAGATGTGCAGCCGCCCCACAGGCCTCACGTGGCTGGGATGACCGCCAAGCGTTGCCGGTTCCCACAGGCTGGCGGGGACGGCCCGGTCCCGATGATTGCCCGCACAGCCCCCAGCTGTCCTGGGCCGTGGCCCGTGGGCTTCCCGGGAGCTCGCCGCCTGCGAGTCTTGGTGGTGTTTGCAGCCCAGTGAGCTCCGACTTGCCAGTTGCAGGCGCTAAGGAGGCTGGCCCGGGCGTTTCTGGAACACGTGCCCGGAGCCCGCTGGCACACGCATAGCGTCGTAATTGGATTGTTAATCACAGACAATTCCCAGGCTCAGCAGCCGGGCTCTGCACTCATTCTAGAACGCGCCCTGGCTCGGTGCTGGGAAAAGAGGATCGTTCGTGCCATTTGCAGCTTCCGTGATTACGGCATAAATGTTCAGCGGTGTGGACGATCCCACGGTTTCCTGGCTGAGGAGGTGGCGGAGGGGCTGCACCTGCAGCACGCATGGATGACAGGCCCACGTCATCTGCCCTGTGCCACGTACAGTGAGGCTCTGTCCCCGCAGCTCCGCAAACCCCGCAGCCAGCACGCCCACAGAACAGGTGCCCCTGTCCCCATCTCACGGCCCAGGGCCGCACAGCGCACGGAAACCGCGTCAGTGAACGTCCCTGAGTGTCGCCAGCCCCTCCCCGCCCCCATGACCGCTGAGCTCCCACCGGAGAGGGATGCCGCAGAGTGGAGGTGGGGGGCTGTGGAGAGGGTGAGCAGGTGAGGGCAGAGCACGGCCAGCGGAACCGGCCAGATGCAGGTCCACGTGTGGGACGTGCCTACCAGGAATGGGCCGAGGACATCATGGAAGGCAAGGAAGTAGACGGTGTCCATGGTAACGTTTCTAGAATTTTCCTAGGACTCAGCGGAGAACTGGGACAGTGGCTGTGTGGGAGCGAGGTTGGGGGCAGCTTCCGGATGAAGTGTGGCTGGGAACGCACGAGGAGAGGAGGGGAGACGGAGGGAATGCCCCAGAGCCAGTCCCTGGGGGGAGCAGTGGGCCTTCGCCGGGCGGGAACGGGAGGACACAGCAGCACCTGGGTCGAGAGCGTCTCTTCCAACTGCTGTGTGTTCTCAGGGAAGTAACAAGCGCAGCAGAGCAGGGGGCCAGGGAAACGGAAGGTGTGGGAGTGTCCTTCGGGAGCGTGAGGAAGGTAGTGCAGGGACTAGCAGTGACGAGACTCTGCTGCGGATTTGAGTCACACAGTTATACAGAGAGCGTCTGGCGTGGCTCCGTGGCTCCCGGCCACAGTCCACTGCTCGGGAGCAGCGGCACAGCATTGTCCTCAGGTCACAGAATGGCTACAGTAGCTCCAGACTTAGCATCTTCATCTCATAAAGTCTGGAGGCCCTGATCAGATCCCAAGGCCATCCCAGAAGAAATCCTTATAGTTCACCGTCTTTGTCTGGATTCACACGCTCCCACACTCTTGCCCTAAGCCAGAGGCAGGGCCACTGTCCCGACACCGGGGACAGAGAGCAACGCCGGCTGGCTGATGATGATTTAGAAGCAAGCGCTCGTCCTGCAGTCGTCGCATCGGAGCGTGGGATCAGGCACCCTGCGTGCATTCTGGGGGTGCATACATGGCGACGGCTTGATTTATCTGGCCTCTAGGAAAGCGGTGACGGGGGGCCGGGACTCCGGTCATGACCCAGAAAACGCGGGGTGTGGGGGGAGCACGCCTCACTCAAGGATCGGGAAGTGGAAGGAGAGGTGGCCGCAGCAGCGCAGGGCCGGGCAGACGACCCCACCGGCCGAGGCAGCAGGAAAGGTGCCCTGTGGATTCACAGAAAAGGCAGATTTTCCCGGATGCTTGTGTAAAGGAAGCTGGAGGAAAATTTAGAAACCGCACGCTTTGTGCCTTAATGTCCCATCTGGGAAAATACTCCCTGTTTGAAAGGAGACGGTAGAAGTTGGCAGGCCAAGCAGAAAAGGGGTCACTGTGGCAAGACTGCAAGCCAGGTGCAAACCCACGAGCAGGATTGACGTCTGCGCTGAAGACGGTGGAGATTTTCAGGGCGGCCTCCCTGCCGCGGGAGCCCCTGCTTCCCTCCGTGGAACCCCTCCCGCGCGGATGGCCCAGAGCGGCTCCGTCTCCTGATCCGGCCTCACTAACGCGGTGCCGGGGATCTGGCACATTCAAGTCGTGGCGACGCTCCTGGAGGAGCCTCTGCTTTCTGCTCAGGGGCCCGATCAGGCCCGGCGGCTGCTCTGTGACGCGCACTGGCCTCCCTGCAGACAGAGAGTGGACGGTGTACTGGCTGCGGGGACACCCGGGCAGGGGCGCTGCCGTCCCGCCAGGTGGGAGCGCGTGCTGGTGGGTGCTCCGCTGGTAGGTGGAGAATGGAAGGACGCTCGGCGGGTCGTGGGCACCCCAGGCGCTGGAGGCGGTGCCCACTCCCGGAAGCCACGGTGCCTGGACGAGCGGCTGCAGGTGCCCCCCTTCTCCCCGGGCCCATGCCCTACCTGCCGTTCCCAGGAGAGCAAGGAAGGGATGCAGGTGTGATTGCAGTTGTGGGTCCTGTGTCCTCCGGGTCTGCGTGGGGGCGCATGGCACCAATGTCTGCAGTTCTTGCAGTGATGGGAGATGGCCTTTGTCCACAATATGAGTAAGGCGGGGACTTCTCAGGGGGCCCTTCCTACCACGGTGACCACTGGCACTAGAGACCAAGGAGGGTTGGTTCTTCGGTTGCTAAGGACGGCTTCCACCGATGCTCAGAACTGAGGGAGTCTTCGCGGGGTGGGCTCAGCGACACACCAGACCTCAGTGACACGGGCTGGGGCCAGACCTCCGCCGACCCACGCACACCCTGCCTGGGCTGGTGGCCTCGCTGGCACTGGGGTCCCCAGGAATCTGCCCCGGGTGAGAGCCGTGTCTGCGAATGCCCCAGAGCAAGGATTCCCTCTGCCTAGCGCACGTCTGTGCTGTAAGTACCACTACGGTAGTGACGTGGGCACCCTGGTCCCTGCGACCACCAGATCTGGAGTGTGCTTGCTTTGTGGGGCAGAGTCGTGACTTCAGTGGGCGGTCTACCTAGTTAGTCCTGGGGATGCCGAGATCAGGTAGTTAGTCCCCACGCACACCTCTGTGGGCTCAGCCCCCACAATCACTGCTGAAACTGCACTTCCCACCCCCCGCACCAGGCCCACGTGTCTCTGGAAGGTCCCAGCTGCCCTCCAGACTCCGCTGCTCGGGGTCCCACATCCCCATGGAATTCAGGGACCCAGGCTCCGTGGTGACAGCCCTATTCTCAGCTCCGACCTGCAGAAAGCAGCACTCCACGTTTTTCCAGAATGCTCCCTGGACCAACAACCCTTTTCTGCGTCGCCGGTGAAGGGAGCGTTCCCTGGACGGCCTGGGTTCGAGATGATGGTGGGGGAGTCACCCACCTAAGTCCTAGCTCAGGTTTTTCCCTGCAGAGCATGGTTCCACGGTCCTAGCATGCCGCAACCAGAGGGCGGCGTCATTCCTGATGGCTCCCACAGTCTCTGGTTGCACGTGTATTAGCGGGGTCGCCTGCTTCAAGTCCATCCCCAGCACCCTGTGGCTGCAGCGAGTTCTGACTGCGTGTTCCTCATGTGTCTGCAAAGCCCCCCACACAGTGGGTGTCCAACATATGTGTCCAAATGGAGAAATGAATGAAGGATTAGTTGAGCAAACGGAGTGTCCGTCCTGCGGAAGAGATACCCCACAGCGAGGACCGGGGTTTCAGCTCCATTGATGCCCCACGGGGACGGGAGGGGAACGTGTGGACCAGTGGCCTGCCCTTGGTGCGCACCAGGCCAATGTTGAAAAGCCTGGGGCGAGCGTGGCGGTCATTGTCACGTTGGCGGTGGTGTTGGCTTTGCTGTTGTCACACTGGTGCCTCTGAACAGCTTCTCCAGGTGGCAAAGCTCAGAGCCAAGCAGCCCGGGGCTCCCAGCCTCGAGAAACACGGAACGTGTTTAAAACCAACTATAACAGAGCAGTAAGGCACAAGGGCGTCGGTGTTCTCGCTCCTCCTGGCAGATGCTTCCAGAAGGAGGGGGCAAAAGGCAGGTGCATATCGCCTGTGTCAGCAGCACACGGGGGCAGGGCACACAATCCCCGATTGTCCTGGGGATGTGGATTCTTAGTTGACGAGAAAGCCAGGGGACAAACAGGAGGCACGGCAGCATCGAGGGACATTTCCTCGTCCTTCCTGCCAGTGGTGACCGACCCGTCTTATGGCAGCTTGCGGAGGGCTCCGGGACAGGGTGGGCTGGAGGAGGGAGCCCGGTGCGGGGTGCTGGGGCAGAAGGCAGTAACCCCCAGGTGGGCGGCAGGCAGCTGGGCGTGAGGCCCTACCGGTCAGGCTCCTTCTAGGTTTCCATTAACAGCGGTAGTCACCGGGGTTGGCCCTCCCCAAGGCGCCGCTCCTTGTGGGGGATGAGGAGGCCAAGGGTCACATAGGGAAAAGGGAGTCACGTGCCCACCAGCATAAATGGGAACCAGTTTCTCGGAAGACTCCGATTTGTGATGCTCAGGAACATTCCCGGAATGTCTGGATCGGTTAGATCGACGTGGACGGGTGCAGATGGAGGAGAAGGGGGAAGAAAGCTGAGCCGGCTGCTGGCCTGTTGTCCCCGCTCTGCGTGCCCTCTCTGCCTCCCGCTCTCCGCGCCGCTGCCCGGGCCCCGGGCACCCTGGCTGCCCCTCTCTGCCTTCCCTGGCTAGCAACCCACAGCTGCTCTGGTTCCCAAGTGACTTCACTGGGTACCATGGCATGCAGCTCACACAGGGCAGCCCCAGGGCTGGGGTCCCCGGCCCATGGGTGGGGGCGAGGGCCGCGTGGGGAAGGCCCATTGCCAGGGGCGTGCAGGCCAGGAGGGGCTGGCGCGAGGCTGGACGCCGGCGTGGCTGTGCCTGCCTCCCGTGGCCACTTCTCCACGGGGGCCTCAGGGCTTGGAAACCTGCAGAGAAGCTCAAGCCGCTTCCCTGCCTGGACCCTTCCGGGGGCTCCCAGTGCCCAGCGGAGCGACCTGAGAAGGTGCTCCGGAGAGTTTGTGAAACAAAAACTATCTTTAGGATCACGTCGGTGGCTGGAACCGTCATGCCAGGTGCTGTGCTTGCTGGCCCAGCCCACCGTCTGTGGCAGGTCAGCCACCCCCAGAGGTAGGGGACCCCCAGCGCTGCTGCGGCTCGGTTCCTGTGGGTGGGAGACGCACAGCAACGTCGTGCACTGGGCATCGGATTCCTACGTCCTTTGCAGCAGCCGCAGCAGCCTGCCCTTTGCCGAGCGCTGCTCCCCCGTCCAGGGAGGCGGCAGTCTGAGCCCTTCTCCCCGAGCCTCGCCGTCCCCGTCTGAAGCTCAAGGGAAGCCAGTCATCGTGGTGGGGGAGCCACCCTCGTGGCCCCCGGAGTGATGGGGGAGGGGCCCGGGAGGCCCCCAGGTCGGGGGGATGCGGACGCCGTGTTGCACCTGCCAGGGCCCGAGCGTGCCCGCAGTTTACACGCCTCAGCCCATGGACTTCTCAGAGCGGGCCAGCGGGAGGGGCGCTCCTCGCCTACTCTGTGGGGGAGGGAAAGCAGAGCACGGGCCACAGTTCCAACCGGAGACCAGCTGACTTCGGAGTCCCTGCCCTTGGCATAGGACTGGGGTGTCTTAGAATGTAGGTTTTATTGTGATTCAGAATACAGGGTCCGGCAGATCAGGGGAGGGCTGCCACAGATCAGATCAGTGTGTCGTACTCATAGTTCTCAGGAGGATGGCCGTGCCACGCCACCTGTGGGCCACGCGGGGGTGGGGTGGGGAAGGGATGGGAAAGCGTGACCCGCAGCCTTTATTGCAGGTTCATGGGAAGGAGCAGGTGGGCAGCGCAAACAGGCTGGGGATTGGCTAGTGTGAAGAATTTCAGCGGGCTCTGGGCTGGAGGGGCTGACCCGGGTCATCTGGCGCCTCACGCGGGGATTAGGGAAGGGGTGGTGGCCCAGAGCGTGGGGGCCCCATTCTGGAGGTGGTTGGGGGGTGGGCTCCAGAGTGGTTGGTCCGCACATGCAGACATGCTTGGGGGAGAGCCCTCAGCACCTCTGGGAACTGGCCGGCCCTGGAAGGGCAGTCTGTCTGTCCAGGGCTGAGGCTGGCCACCCCTGTGGATAGCTCTGGGACAGACCAGCCCTCTCGGGGGTCAGGACCTGCTGGAACCAGCTCCCCAGGTCAAGAAGTGAGCGTACCAGACCCACTGGGTCAGCCTCCCTCTGTGTTTCCCACCCCACTTCTTGACTAACTCTCTTTGTATGAAAAGATAACCATTTTTAACAGCATCATAAGATTGGTGAAGCTTCCATCATAAAATTTCTGGATCACACACGTCAGCGAATGTTTTCCCTGCTTCCCATCAAGGAAGCTCCTGATTTATGCTGGGGAGGCTTCGTGTCGCCCAACCCCAAAACCGTAACACAATGAATAGCCCCGAGTCATCCCTGTGGTTTTAAAAAGCAAAGCCAGGAGCTCCGACGTCTTCTAGCTAAGTTTGAAAAGAAATCAAAGACTCATGTCCCGTTCCTTCGGCAGCCCACCGGGACGGCTCATCAGCCAACACAGGCTTAATAAACCTTCCCGGGAGATGGAGCGCCCTCATCGAACAGCTGTGGTTGGGGCCAGGAAAACTCTGCCCCTGGCTTCTGTGCCCCTAAGTGCACGGGGCGCTCTGAGACCCTCTCTTCCTTTAAGACGGATGGAGAAGGCCCCTGCCTCCTGCTGGCAGTGAAAGGGGCCCTTCACCATCTGTGAGGTCTCCAGCCTCCCCCCACACCACAGGGAGACGGAATTCAGGGTGAAGGGGTCCTCCGGGGCCGTCTGGCCCTGGACTCTGGAAGCTGGGTCTGGGTGGACACTTGGTCACCTGGACATCCCTGGGTCCCCCACAGACACACGTGGGCTGGACGCCAGCTCACAGCTTCCCCGGGATCAGACCGGGCCTTTCCTGCTTGTTGGCCAGGGCGTCCTGCAGACTCGGGTCCAGCGGGCCCACACCGATCTCCCCACCCACGCGGCACTCGCCATCGGCTGCTCCACCGCGTGTTCCCTCTGACGCCAGGCTAGCTTCGGTGCTCAGGCCGAACCCCGCCTGTGTGAGCTCCTTTGGCCGGGCTGGGCCCAGGAGAGCTCGGTCGGCTTCATCCGCCAGCTCAGACTGGGCGTGCGCACCTGCAGGCGGCATTTCTGCCTCTCTAGCAGCCGCAAGCGTGGACACACGGGCCTGCCACAGCTGTCACTCTGACCCATTCTGGTCCCGGTCGGCAGCGGTCTTCCTCAAACCAGAGCTCGGCCATCCCACCCACACGAGGAGCCTCAGACGTGGGCATTCCGGTCTGACTCCAGACGCTCGTCCAGACCCACCTTCCACCCCCCCCACCGCCACAGGTGTTCCGGCAGCCCTCGCCCTCCCCCTGCACCCCTCTGCTTCTACCTGTTGCCCCCACGCAACGTCTTTCCCTTGCCCTGCTCCCTGCTGAACTCCTGTTCAAACACCATGACCTAGCTCCAGTACCCCACTCCTGCACACCCCACCCACCTGTCCTGAGGGCGGCTGCATCTTCCCCCACTGTGGACGTCTCCACGCAGGCCTGTGCTCCCGGGGGCACCGAGCTGGCTGTTTGCGTGACGGACTCCGGAGTGAGTCCCGTCTGATCCACTCCCGCCTCCAGCACGTGGCCCGGAGCCTGGCCCTCAGCAGGTGCGTGAACATTTCTTAAATTGACCGTTCGGGTCCGAGGACTAAAAGCCGCGGGAAAACACAGTAGCTGAGGCTCTCTGGTGAAAGAAGATCGTGCTCAGAGAGACAACGCGCGGCCCCCACCTTCGCCCTCACCCGCTCCTTCTTACCCTCCCCTCCCTCCTGGCAGGTGACCGTCAACAACGTTTCCCATTCAGTGGAAAGTAAGGCCGGAGGGAGCAAGACACGGAGCCCGGCTGGAAGCATACAGCTTTATTGATAACACAGAAACGAGGCACGCCGGAGGGCGCCAGTCGCGGGCTACACCATGTGAAACAGTAGAAAAATCAGTTAGTAAAGCAGAAAATTCAGGTGAGGTGCCTATAACATGGAGCAAACGGCCTGAAAACTGGTATTTCTGTTGGAAATTTCCTTTAATAAAAGTTTTTTATGAATTAAATACATTGAGAAACACAGTGAAAATATATTTACAGTCCTTTAAAACGGGCACTGCCAACATATTTAATTAAAAAAAATCTTTGCGGTTTCTTGCTTGTTTCTTTCAAAGAGAATTTTAAATACGACTTTAGTTTTTAAAAAATACAGTAAGGAAATAATTACAATCTTAATATGAAAACATTTTACAACTTAGAGCCATGGTCAATGAATGCTAAATACCTATAATTTAAAAGTTGGTGTTAAAATTTAAAGTCACTGTTTCTTGTTAGAAAACCAAATACAAAGATTATCTTATTAAAAACACCTTTGGTCCCTAAGAATCACGATCTAGTGCTCCCGTGTTGAAAGCGCCTTCCTGGCCACAACCAGGAACACCTGGGGACACCTGCCCGCGGCGGGGAGGGGCCTCTGCCTGAGGGGGGCAGCCCACACCCTTCAGGGAACAGGGGCCACAGGAAGCCTGGGAGCCAGCGCAACGGGGTCTTCGCGGAGACGAGCTGCCTGCAGGGGGCGCTCGTGGGAGAGGCTGCGCCCACCGCGGGGCATGGGGTACAGTTTACCTTCGTGTATTCACAGTATCAACCCAGCCCGTCATGGGGATAGTGATGAGCCAGTGACAACAGGAACAAAATAAGAGTAAGAATTACTCTCTTTAAAACAATGCCATAGATTTGAAAAATTTCTCGTTAAAAAATTATTTTAGAAAAAACAAGACGAGGAAGGCAACAGTTTAACATCTGAGTGATGCCCCTTGCTGAGCCAGGAGAGGTGGGGACGGTGGCTGTCCTGGGAGAGGCCGCCCGGAAGGCGCGTGCGGGCTGGCTGCATGGGTCTTGGCTGGCGCCAGGGGTCCCACTCTGGGCACCCACTCCGCTGCCCACCCTCGGGAGGTCCCGTCACGACTGGGCGAGCAAACCCAGAGCACCGCCTGCTGTGAGGCCTGTCCCTTCCCGAGAGCGTGACGGCAGCCCCCAGACTCACGCCTGTCCCCGTGCAAACCTGCACACACGTCCCGATCGTTGCCTCCGTAAAAACGGGGCTGATTCTCCTTCCTGAGGGCGGCCCTCGGGGCTGAGCGCACACACTGTTTGAAACGGACTTCGCAGAAGGCGGCCCATCTCCAACCTGAGTGGTTTGGGGTTTCTGGAACTCGGACAGTTGAAGTGAATGAGGAGGACGATCGGGTTTGGTAACACCAAGGTGTGTGAAAAGGGGGAGAGGACGGGTTTATGCCACGGCATATGCATGGTCACCCAGAGAAGACTCTGGAAAGATCCACAGACCCACACTGGTTACCAGGCAGTGGAACCAACCAGAAGCCCAGTGAGGGCGGGGCTGGCTGCTCTGACGCCCACCTCCCACCCCCTAAGGACTCATGAGGGGAAACGTGATTGCTTCCACCTGTCCCGTGCCACAGGTGACACAGCAAGCCCGTCACCATCACTTTCTGTGTGAAAGGTTGGTGAGTGACTCTAAAACATGATAAACACTCAACACTGAGGGGATTTTGAAGGTTGCTCACATCTGACCGAAACACAGCCAGAGCAGAGCCCCAAGGCTGACGGTGGGGCTGCAGGCGGAAGGGAAGCAGCCATGACCCACAGACGTGGCCCCATGTGCACGGCCACCACGCTCCTCCACTTTGGGTCAGGATCCTGTCACAGTCTGGCCAGCGCTCGGCGAACAGGGGACACCTCGAAGGGAATAGGATGTCTACCGGTGGGGTAAGCCCCCCCGGGCCAGCCTGCTCCGCACCTCAGCTTGCGGCCACTGGGTGGGGCTTGGGGACGGCCGTAAAATGACATCGCTGCCTGAACCCGACAAGACGTCTCGTGTGTCTAATATGTACAAATATAAATTAAAAACAATTTATTGAACATATACAAATAAATAACTTATTTGGAAGCAAATCCTTTCACCTTACTTTCTGATCAAATCTAAAGACACGGAGGGGAACACACATCACAGGGGCCCCCGGGGTGGCAGCCTCACCCTCCACGTGACCCACTGCCCACAGCTCCGTGGACCCAGCAGGATCCGCCCCAGCCCGCCAGCCTCTTTAAAGGGCTGATGCTGATGAAAGCGAATGTTGTTTAGACTCGGAATGTGTATGCCAGGAGTCCGAGGACCAGGGTCCAAATCCCAGAGCCGGTGGGCTGTGTCCTTGGGCAAACGCACGGGGTCAGGGTCCCCATGCTGCCTGGGGTCTCCCTGGCTGTGCGGGGCCACAGTCAGGGCCATGGGCTGCTCACGTTTTCCCTCCTAACGGTCGGAACCTGCCAGCTGCTTGGGCCGAGGTGGCTGTCAAGCAGGGTGGCCCAAGCGCCTTACTTTGAGAAACCTTATTTGACCAGAAGGCAGCAAAAGTCTATGGCGGATCAAACCTTTTCCTTTTACAGAAAATCAGCTTCGTAGAGTGCAAGGCTGCCCGGCTTCCCACGCAGACAGACAACAGGACAGGGCTCCTCCCGACAGAGCTGGGAAGATGGGCCCGGAGGCTTTGGGGGGCACCCCCCTCGATTTCCTGGAGGCGCTAACGTGGGAAGGGGGCCTGCATCTCTGCCGGGCTCCACTCCCGTCCCCGCTGCCCGTTGGAAACCGTCTCCCGCCTGGGAAGCTGTTCGCCTGCTCTACATCCCAAATCGCACACGGCCACGTGGGGCCCAAGGGCGCTGGCGCTGGTCTGACTCCAAGCCTGAGGACGGCCTGCAGGAGGGTGGCTGAGCCCAGGAGGGGCTCTGCGGGCACGCCAGGGGGAAGCACAGAGACCTTTCTTGCCTTCTATCCCTCTAGTTGGTAGGGAAGACGTTCTGGATGAAAGGCTTGCCCCACTGGGCTCCTGCATCTCAGCAGGGAGCGCCCCCCCCCCCCGTGGTGTGACTTGTGCCCCGAATGTGTCTGCAGAGGGATCCTGGAGTGACCAACTCTCCTGTCGTCAGAGGCTGCACCTCCCCACAGCCGAGGATGCCTGAGAGGCCCCTCTGGGGGCCCAGCAGAGTTAGGCAGTTCTCAGAAATGCCGCACGGGTGCAGAGACCCGGCCCCGGCCTGCAGGCCTGGGCGCAGCCCCGGTTCACCTGCTCTTCCGGCCTGGGTGTGCCGGCGGGGGTGGGGGGAGGGGCTGGAAGCGCTCGTCCTGCTCAGGATGCTACGTTCTAAGGCCGAGCGGCTTCCAGAACCTGCTTCCCTCTCAAGGGATGGGCCCATCCTGTGACTGGAAGTCCCACCGTCATCCGGTGAGGCCGCCCGTGCTCGGTAGCGCGGGTCACCTGCAGGCTCTGGGGGACACTCTCAGGGTTGGGGACACTGGGGGAAGGGGAGGTGGGGGCACACGATGGTGGAGCAGCAGAGACACCCTGCCGCCTTTCAGAAGCAGTACAACTAATTCATAGACTATGACTCAGACTCTGGAACTCTCGGAGCTAAGTGCAACACGCGGTAAAAAGAAATTCTTAAAAAGTTTAAAAAGAATGGCAGCTTTTCATGTCATGGTTTTTGACAAAAGCATTTGTCCAGAGAAAAGCCAGTTAAAAGGTAACAGACGCTTCACAGCACGGGGTTCCCGCGCGCCCACCGCTAGTGACGAGGGGGACAGGCACGTGGGGGGGGGGACGCCGAGACACAAGGAGGGCGTGCCATCGAGACCCCATCCCCTCGGCAGACGGCGGGGCGGTCCCAGGGCCCACGCGCTGTGCTCCCCTGCGAGAGGCCTCCGGCAGGGCACTGGCGGGTCACCTGCAGTCCGGGCGCGGGGGACGCCGGGGAAAGCACTCGCTGAGCTCTGTAAAGACGCAGCTTCTCACCTGCCGTGGGACCCCTCTACCGCCTTTCTGCTCCTCGGCAGGGAGAGGTGGAAACCGAAGGGTTACAAGTGACTTTCGTGAGAGGGGACAAGTACAGTAGCAAGAGGACACGCGGGCGAGTCTGGGCGCCGGCGGTGGGGTCAGCCACACACCCGGGCGTCCGGCGGCGGCCACACGGGCGGAGCGTCCTGCGGTGGCGGCGGGACGTCCTGCCGTCGCTCTACGTCCCGTTCTTCAGCTCCCATTCCTACGTGTGGCGAGAGGAAGGGCACAGGTCAAAGCGGCAAGGCGCCAGGAGACAGGGCTGCACCGTGGACGCTGGCGGCCTACGGTGTGGAAACCGGTATAGCGGCCGCTCACAAGTTCGGGAATCGCCGTTTGAGGCGGGAATCAGATCAATGAGGGGACCGCTGTTCCAGAGCCGGGAGGCCAAGCCCCGCCCCTGCCCCCAGCCGCGAGCCCCTGGTCACTGTTCTCAGGAGTCGCTTTCTGAGGCTGCGGGCACGGTTTCTGGACCCGTGAGCGGGGACGGCTAGGTCCCCCTGGGAGTGTGGCCGGCCTCGGTGTCGCCGTGCATGAACCTGCCGACACCGGGCGCCCCGTGTTTATCAGGGCAGTGGCAGCAGCTGCAGTCCCCACGCCGGGGGCCACCGAGCACCCTCGGGACACCCAGCTCGTGAAGGGGCTGCAGCGGCTCAATCGTAGATCCGACGTGACAGTAAAGAGACCAAATAAATGAGACGCTTTCCCTGCACTTCTCATCTGCACATAGGGGGACTGCACTGGACAGCTCCATCCTAAGACCCCTTCAGGCAATATGCACCCCCTTAACGTGCGCTAACAGGTACAGACCCAGAATGCCCCACACCTGCTAAGCAAGGAACAGAAACACGCAGCCGCCCTTCCTTCCCCAGACTCGGCAATACTCCCGGGGTTCGAACGCTGCCAGGGAGGCCATGAGGTCTCGGATGCGTCTGCAATCATGGCCACCAGGGCCGCCCCGCGAGCACGCCGGGGCGCCGGGGGGTGCCGCTTGCCTTCCTCCCTGACACAGGCCCGCCTCTCTGAAAAGCACAGACTTTTAGCCAGTTTGGACCAGGTTCTGAAGGGGCCCGGGAACCAAGGTCCTGACAGTACTGCAGGGCCCAGCGGCAGCAGAGGGAAGCCACCCGCCTCCATTCTCATCAGGGCAAATTACATTCATCTGATGGATTAACGTAATTATTCCAAGTATGACTTTTCTGTAGGACACACCTGCAGTTAGCACCGTCAAGAACCGCGTGCTCTGATAACCTACAAGTGGTTTCTAAGTTTTCTGAGCGTTCAGTTCAGCATCAAAGCTTGTCAGGGCCAATCCCACGGGGAGACCAGAGACTGCAGCGGGCCCGGGGGTTTAGCATGTGCCGTGGACACCACTGACAAGGCGGGGGGGGGGGGGGGGCGGCAAGGGCTGGAGGATAGTCTAGGCCTGGACTCTGTGTGAAGAACCCCTGGGGTCACCTGGTCCAGTCTGCACTGCAGCAAGGAGAACCCAGGCACGCCCAGAGCCACTATTGGTCCTGCCACCAGCTGGGACGTGCCTGGCAGTGAGGTTCTGTGCTTTCTGCCTTTGCAAAGGAGGCCCCTGAAGGAGGCTGGGACAGTGGGGACTCGGGAGACAGTCAGAACATGGAATCTCCCCCGTCCCTCCCATGGCGGCTGGCACGCCTCGGGGCAGGTGTCCCCACCCCGGGAGGGAGAGCTCACCTTGGCCTTCCGTAGCACGTGCCCCCGGCAGGGGGAGCCGCCCGCTGGCTGGCTCTTCCTCAGCACGGCCGCGCTGTTCACTGGCACGGGGCCCTCAGCATCACTGGTCTCGCAGCTGGACATGGGTGAGCTCTCCAGAGTCCGATGCCTAAAAACTGGAGACTGTCAATGCAGATAGAAGACCCCGCGTGAGGTGTGGCCTCCAGACCCGCGGCACGTCCCAGCGGGTGACTGCTTGTTTTAAAAAAGACACACGGGTTTGGGAAACAGGCAAGAACGGTAACCATGACCCCACGGGGTCAGCACCGGCTCTAGGACCACCTTCTACCCGTCCGTGGCCAACGGGCCGGCTGGGGGCACTGGGAGGCAGGCAGGGGCCCCGCCCTGTCCCCCTGCACCGTCTGCACACTGCCTGCAAAGAGCTCTACGTCGGCAGCCGCCCTCCACCACCGGGCATCGCGAGTCACGGGGCCCGTGGCCGGCGGCAGCGTGGACCCAGCCCCGCCCGACGATCCTGGGGCTCCCAACTGTCTACAGCACAGATGGTCCCCAGAGGCCAAAGGAAGGTGTTTTCTGAAGACAACATGGAGTGAAAAGCGCCCCCCACCCCACCCCAGGAAGGTGCAGGCCGCTCAGGGAAGAGCGCTGGCAGGGAGCTGGGCCTGCCCGGATGTGGCCCCAGACCACACTCTCCCCGGTCACTGCCCGCGCAGCGTGTGACCCGGAGACGCTGGTCGGGTTGTACAGCAGGCTGCTGAGCAGAACGATAAGGTGGGTCACTTAGGGTCCCCACTGGGTGCTGCTGACCCTGCACACCAGGCCGCCAGCTTTACCCGTGTTCTGGTTTACGGGGAAATGCTTTTAAAAGGCCATGCTGGCTGGGAGGGAGTGGGGGCGGGAGTGGCTGGCAGAAAGGAGAGATGTCATCCTCCCTTTCTGGCAGAGGCCACACTGGGTCTGCGAGGCAGCCCGTGACGCTCCTCTGACATCCGTCTGATGATACACGTTCTGGGGATGAGGTCTAGGCAGGAAGTGCAGGGAGCTGCCAACCCAGTGCAGATGACCCAACCAAGAGCCAGGAGAGGAAGCCGCCAGGCCCACGGTCCGGGTGGGGAGGCTCCAACAGACCTGTCCTGAGCCTTTGGAAGGACAAGCTTGGTATTTGAGCCAAAAGAGAGAAAACCTGACAAGCGGGGGCCAAGATGGGGACCCCTGGAGGATACAGAGTCACCACTGGAGAGGGGGACCTATGAGAAATGCAGAGTTGCTACCAGAGAGAGGAGACTTGTGGGGGTATGCGGGGTCTCCCTAGAGAGAGGGGACCCCCGGGGGAACACAGCATCACTGCAAAAGAGAGAGGACATGTGGGGAGGTAATGCAAGGTCACCATTACAAAGAGGGGACCCCCAGGGGGGATGTGAGGTCACCATTACAAAGAGGGGACCCCCACGGGGGATGTAGGGTCACCACATGAAGAAAGTAGCCAGCTTGGAGAGATGCCTGGAATTTGGAGGCAGGGGTGAGGTCGGGGATTTGTAGTTTGGAGGTGACCTTAGGGAAAGCAGGTTCGAGAGTGGAGGAGAGAGCAGGTGAACAGGACACTGTGGGAACTGACAACTATTTCCAGAAGTTTAATTTGGAAGGGGAGGGGTGAAAGGAGGGTGGCAGCAGGGGAGTGGGGGCGGGGCCAGAGCCCAGAAAATGTGTGAGGGCTCCGAAGGAAGGGAGTGGGGAGGAGAGCCTGGGACAGCAGGAGAGACCCCCAGGGGGTGGTGCGGCCACCCCTGCAGGAGGCCAGGGCCTGTGGGGTCCACAAGCCCGAGTGTCTCAGTATGACCCCCACCTCTAGTTACAGCTGACCTCACTGTGCCCGGTCCTGTTCAAGCAGGATGCGGAGACACCAGGGTCCCAGCCCTTGCATGCCAGCTCCCAGCACACCCGCCCTCCCTGCGCCTTGATCTCACAGCAGGAATCCACCTGGACGCACACGTAACCTGCGGCCTCCTCCCTTGCCAGAACACAGGCTCCAAGGGGGCGCCCTGTGCCCAGAGAGCGCCCGGCACCCCGCAGGTGCACAGCCTGTGTATGTATTCATAATTTGTTGAGCAATGAACGAATGAATACCCAAACCAACAAACACACGATGAGCCCACACTGCCTGTGGCCGGGCACTGCGCCATGGGCTGTTACAGACGCAGCAATGTCATCCCCATTTTGCAGATGACAAGGCGAGGCCTCGAGAAGGGAGGTGACCCCAAGCCCTGCCTCTCTGACCCCCGAGCCTGTTTCCCTACAAGCTGCGGCTGGAGGAAGAGGTACGTGGTTGGGGTTCCGGTTCTGGCGCCGAGAGCACCTGCCTTGCTTGCTGGACCCAGCTCTGCCAGGCCAGGGCCAACTTCTCAACATCCAGGGGTGGCCGGCGGACAGGGGCGGGGCCTGGAGTTTCAGGGAGGGACAGGTGTAAGGTGGGCGGCGGGATTTCGGGGAGGTGGGGGTGGGGAGCTGCGGGCCCCCGAGACGGAGCCTGTGACCAGGGCTGCCCAGGAGGCTGCGTGTGCCTGGGCAGCTGCACGTCACTTCTCTGGGCTCTGCTTCCTGGTTTGTAAGACGGAAGCGATGACATGTGACTCCCCAGGCCCCAGGGACCCGATGGCATTGCCAGGAGAAAAGGACAGCAGTATCTTTCCAGTGACCATCAGTCTAATGAGAGTGAACAGTAAGTCACCAAACGTGGTAATTCGTGTTGGAATGTGATTCGCACTCGTTCCATGAGAAGCGAGGGGGAGGCCGTGTTTCCTGCCTGTGCCTCACGGCACCTGGCAGGGTTCCCGAGACATGCTGCATGTCTCCATAAAACTGGCTACATCAGATTAAGGTCTCTAACTAATGAACTGGAATCCAATTAGGACACAGTTCAAAAGAGATAAGAGCTGTGCCTCTGATCATCGGATGGGAGGAGGGAAGGAAAACGGGCTTGTGTGCCCAGCATCTTTCCATGGAGAGAAGCAAACACGGCGTTGGCAGCTCGGAACACAGCCAAGAACGCGTCCGAGGCCGATGCACAGCTGTGTGTGTGCCGGGCGGGCGCAGACCTTACCTGCGGGCTGGACGTCCCTGACCTGGGCTCGATGGCCAGCCCGAGGGTGACCCCGCCGGCCAGGGCCTTCTTCAGGCTCTCCGTGACCTCCGTCAGCTCCAGCTCCAGGTTGACGCGCTCCGCCTCCTTCTGCTTACACTCCTCCTCCAGCCTCTTCAGCTTGTCTTCCAGAACCACCTGGGTCTTCCTGCCTGAAACCCCACAGACACACTGTCACTACAGCCACGGGCGAGGGGCCCAGGGGATGGAGGACACGCACTGGGCCCCTCACAGGACCCCTGTGGACTCTCTGGCCGGGCGGCCCTGAGCTGAGCCCTTCTACAGAACTCAGGTTCGGCTGTTCTGTAACAGAGCCGAGGCCGTGTCTGACCACTCCGCTGTCCCACAGCTGGAAGACCGACCTGGAAGCTGGAGCCCTTGATTCTCGCAAATCCCAGACTTCGAGGCCCGGGGCTCAGCAGGCTCCGCGGGGGCCTACAGAGGTGCTGCGGTCTTGGGAAGTCTGGCTGCTTTCCTGTTCTGGGGGTTCTGCCTGCTATCCCCATCCTCTCTCCTGCCTGTGGGGTCGACTACTGTAAGCCTGACCTCCTCAGACCAGGCACCCGAGGCTTCACGGTGCACTCGCTCGATTCCTTTATCTGACACGTGTTTGGGTGACGCAAGGAGGCAGTTCGCGTACCCACTGCACAAGCAGGAAAGCGGATTCCAAGGGGTCGCCTGACTTTGGTGCATGGCCCGGCCTCCAACGCTCGCGGCGTGGGAGCCAGTCTCGAAGCTCTGCACCGTCACTCGCCTGCAGACCTGAAGCAGCAAGGGAGAAACCCTCCTTCTGCCTTGTTGGCCTGGGGGCTCCTCCCAGGGTCTCTGACTCAGCATTCGGTCCCCCTCCCCCACAGGTGGCCGGAGGCCACGTCCTGTCCCTCCTACGGGTTCTCTCCCACCCGCTCAGCCTGTACCTAACCACCCAGACTTCAAACTGCGAGAGCGCGTCCTGTCATAGAAGTCACTGAGGCCCTGGGTCCGGAGGGCTGGAAGCGCTGACGGACTGTTTCGGTGCGGGTGTGCCAACTCCTGCCTGCAGGAGAGCCGCAGGAGAGCAGGGCTCCCCCGTCTGGACCTTCCTCGTCCTCTGCGCCCCTCGAAGCTGCCTAATCCAAGTCTGAAGAGTGGGTCTTTCCCCAGGATGAGAGCCAGTCTTGAGCCGAGGTGACGATGTTAACAGGTCCATCCCCAGAACAAGGAGCCACACCCCAGCTCCTGCCGGCAAGAACTAACACCTGAGTCAGAGATGCCCTCTGGTCCCGACTCGGTTCTCGGCAGCTGCCTTGGGTCCGACTTCCCCTTTGAGAGTGTCTCTGCTAACCTGGCCTGTGTCCCCACTCCCATCCAAGAATTCAGACACTGTCCCTTCTTGGGACACGGAGGGCCCCTTCCATCCCTGCAGAGACCTCTTACCTGGGCTCCTGCATCTTAAGGTCCCTGTGGAATTTTCTCCTGCAACAGCCCCCCAGCTGCTTCATCAGACACATGACCTGACGCTCCTGAGCATCTGTGCGCCAAGACCCGAGGCACGGACGGTGAGCAGGCAGGCTGAGGGGCCGCCCGGCCTCCTCTTGCCTGTTCCACGGTCTCCCCTCTGTGGCACCTGCCGCGGGCTTACCCACAGTGCTTCCAAACGACAAGCAGCACCGCACGGGGAGATGTGGTCTTACTAAGGTGAGACCCCGTGGGCAGAACGGGAGGGAATCGAGGCTCTAACCCAAGGAGGTGCCCAGGCCGGCCGGAACCGCAGACCCCCTCACCCTCCATACCAGCGTTCACTTCGATGGCGGCCCTCAGGTCTCTCCTCTCTTTCCGGAGCTGGGCCAGCCTGTTCCGCAGGGTCTCCTTCCGCTTCAGCAGCTCCTCTTCTTTGCTCTGCAACCGCTTGGCATCGGCTTCGACCCGGTTTTTGCCATATTTGTACTGGTCAGCATCTTACAGAAAAAAAAAGCAGCAAAAGAAAATTAGGTTTAACCAAACGGATAACAGGGTAATTCATAAAACCTGTTTAAAATCAGCTAACACAGGAAAAGAAACTCTAATCTGGTTATTTCGCTAGTTCGGTAAGAAAAAGAATGGAACCACTTTGAACAAAGTAGAAAGTAAGTAGTTCAAATTTCCCAATACAGGTAAGAAAATGAGAACAGAGTATGAGGACGTCCCTTGCCTCCCTGTCCTTGGAGGCGGTAAGGCTGGAAGAGCACCCTGTCATGACATCGAGGGTCACCCCTGGGTTTGTGCACTTCTCTGTTATTGTTCAGAACCCCTGAGCCTGGCACCCATGTTGTCTGGCCGTCTGGTGACCAGATGGCAGCTCTGTCCCCTGGGCTGTGGTCGGTGCCCAGCCTAGAGCGAGCGCGCGGGCCTCCGCTGAGTGAGCGAGTGAAGAACGGAGAGCTCGGGGAGTCCCTGCAGAGTGGCATCCCGGCCCGACCGGCTGGTTAGAGCCCCAGCTCGCCGTGTCAGCCGCGTGACCCGCAGCGAGGCCCCTCACCTCTCTGTGCCTCAGTTCCCTCATCTGTGACGCAGTCATTCTCAGGGCAGTTACGAGGGTCAATGTAATGTTTACGAAGCACTCGGAACAAGCAAGATGGGCACGATGCCAGTGCTCATTAAATAACAGAATGAGTGAAGAATAAAGAGGGAACCAGTCTTCGGGAAACCGTCCGATATTTGGCCAGCGTCACACCACTAATTAATGTCCTTAAAATCCCCACCCCAAGCTCCTCTCCTCTAATTATGTTGGCCTTTTGATAATACTAAGTCAGAGGCCCCTCTCTGGACAAATACTGTGAGGAGATGATGATGTTACAGGCGCGATGGAGGGCCACCAATTTCGGAGCTCCCACTGCCTCCCACACCTGGTTACCCCTCGGGGGCCTCCTGCACGTCACCCTCCCCCACAGCTTCACGCCCCACAGCACACCCCACAGCACTGCCGTCGCTGGCCTGCATCTGTGCTGCCCCACTGGACACGCAGCGACTCCTGGGCAGCAGCGTGGGGTGACGGCTCCCAACGGAGGCATGGGCCAGAGAGGCAGCTGTGACGCCGGGCCGGTAGCTGACCTCCCTGAGCCTCAGCTTCACCCGCTGTAAAGCAGGAGCGGGAAGGCCTACCTTGAGGTTTAAAAAAACGTGATATTTGTACCTAAAACCCATCTCACGAAAGCCTGTGATGCCTGGGGCAGGGTGGACACTCCCTGGCAGCTCTAGGAATCGTCAGGGACAGCTGAGTCCCCGGAGCCCTGTCCACGCAGAGACCATGCCAGCCACCTCCGGCACCTGTCCTAGGTGCTGAAGTCACTGAATCCCATGGCGCAAACCGTCACGATCGCGATGCCACTCTGTGCTTCCGACGGCAGGTGCAAAATCGTCCGTCCCCAGTACACTTCCCCGAAAAGCAAACAGAAAATGCACACACACAGCATGATATTAAAAAGATCCCAGCAAGCAGATAACAAAAGCAACAATCTGAAACAAAAGCACTGCTCTTCGTGGCCAGGGTAAGAGTACGTTCCACAATGTCCAAAACCCGCTCACTTCTTTCTGATGGGAGATGCTTTCCCACAAACCCGTATGTAATAATCTATAAATACCCACATCTTTTGGTCCCCACGCAGCAAAGCCCATCCAGTCTACAATGCAACTGGCTGAATTCAGCAAAAACACAGAATGCAATTATTTTTCTCTTTTGTCACCATTAGATGTCACCAAAGTTAATAAAGATTCCCCACAGAAGGTCTCATAAAATAAAGGAATAAATCACCTAGGAAATGGAATGAGCACAGGCACTGGGAGAAAAGCTATCAAGATGAGATCCCACGAGGCTCGGGCTCCGCACAGGAGAGCTTTCAGGCACAAGCTATTCCCTTCCCCCAACCGCCCCTCCCCAAATGCACCACACTAAAATTTTAAGTGACTATCAATATACCCAACTGCATTAGAGAAATAAGATTTGCCAGAAAGATAAGGTCAAAATAAGTCAGCATAATAAAACTGTGACCCAACTGGCTCCTGACCTGTCTGCTTGAAATGCACGTTTGAGGACGAGGGAAGTGTAGACAAGCAGAGGGACAGAATGCAAGTTCCCTCGGAGCAGAAGCCCAAGGCTCTTCCGTGCACATGGCCGAAGAAAAGGCCGGCCTCTCCCTCCCCGTGTGCTCTCAAACTCTGGGCCCGTAACGGTGCCAGCGGGTCAGGAAGTCAGAGATGGTGACTTTAGTGCGGCCAGCTGGCCGGCCTCATCTTCACTGACACAGACACTGGTAGACCAGTGAGCGGAGCCAGATTCAGAAAGTGTAGACACGACTTCCCAAGCGATCCTGTCAAACCCATCACTGGTGTCTAACTCATGTCCTCCTCCCAACCCGCTTCAGAGCTCCCGAGCCTCGTAAAAGCCTGCCGATCTGCCTGTGCGCTTCCCCGCGAGCCCAAAGCAGCCGGATGCCAACTGCCCCAGCGGCAAGCAGAGGGCCGCATGTAGGCTAAGTGCCGCCCAGCTGGCCGAATGACCGGGGCCACCACCACCAGGGCTGAAGCCAACACGTCTACACACGCGGTGTTGTCCCCTCAGACAGATCCATCTGCAGGGGAGGGAGGGCACGGGGCACTCGCTTGGGCGGGCCGAGTCCCTCCCTTGCGTCCTGCTGCTTCTCTGCTCAGATTTGGGGTGTGAAGCCTGGTCATCACTCTGGTTTTGTCACCAGCCAGCTGTGAGGCGTTGGGGGGCCCCTTGGTCTCAGAGAGGATTTCTGCCCTTGCACAAGGGGCCCGGGTAACACCTACCTGATGACGAGGCTGGGAGAAGGAACGGGACACTGTCCGCATCAGCTCGCAGACCGCAAGGCGCAGCAGGAATGCGCGCCCCTTATCTGTCCTTATGTTGCTCTCCTGCTTGGGAGCCCGTGTGGCACCTCGATTCCTTCAGTCCCAGAAACCACAGCGGCCACTTGTCTACATCTCCCACACGGGGAGCTGAGCTTAGAGCGTTTACACGGCTTGACCAAAGTCACTAAGTCACCAACAGATCGGGGACACAAGCCAAGGTCTCCTGCACCTACGACCGCCTCCTCCTTAAACACATGTAACCACTGCCACACTTAGCAGACCAGCTTTATACAAGGGGCCTAAAAGCTGGGTTAAAAACCATCACCGTTCTTCCATCCGGCAAGGAGGGAGGGTGACGATGAAGAGAGTCTCTTCTCGCCAGCTGACTCCCACACCTGGCATCTCTACCTGCACAGGTGAGGAGAAAGCATGGCTCTGACGGCCCCAATTCTGCAAACCGCACCTGGAACTAGAACCAAGAAACTGAACGATGAACTTACTTGAGGATGTCCGCTTCACGCCGGCTGCGGAATCTGCCTTTTTCTGCTGGCTACTCACAGTCTTCCCTTTTCCCGTAACCCCATTGGAGGCTACTGGCGGCTTTTTACTCTTCAACTGTTGAAATAAACATGTAAGAACATTTTAAAAACCAACAATAAAAAAAAAAAATCAAACCCTTTCTTTTTCTCAGTAAATTGTCTCAGTCCCTGAATCTTTCATATAACCTAGCACACACAGGAAAAAGGAAGGGAGTAGAAAACCCGTCTGGTGTCCAAACACTGAGCTGCCATGCTTCTCCTGCGCTGGCTAAGCGGCTCTGGAACTGAGGTCCACGGCAGGGGAGAAACTTGGACGTCTCCCGTCGGGATGCAATAAAGGTCACATAGATTTCTACTGCGAGGTCATAAATGCCCGTCAAGAACCTGGCACAGGCGGTTGGGTATCCAAGGAGTATTTGGTTGAGATTAGTAGAAGTCTGTTTCTAAACATGAACAGCTTTTCTTCCCAGGGGATGCTCTTTAGGGGAGCGGCACGGCTGAGTACCAGATTCCTGCTTGAGCGACTCTGCCGCTGACCGGCGTCCTCACGGGACAGCTAACCACCTTCTGACACACTGACGGCTCAGAGGATGGAGGCAAGGGGAGCACACAGGACCAGGATGGACCTGAAGTAGCCACAGGTTCTTAAAACACATGTAACAGCCCCTCCGCCCTCCGCCCCTCCGCCCCTCCACCTCCCGCCCCCCGCCGCAAGCCGCCAACTGCACTGTGCACCCTGGCTGGGCCATCAGTCCGCTCGGGGGCGGATGCTGGTTGCTGCTGCTCTGCGCCTCGCTCTGGGGAGACAACCTCGCTTCGGATTCTGACTCCATGATTTGGACACGCTGAGCAAGTTGTTAAAACCTTCTGAGCTTCATTTGCTCATTAAAATAAATAAATAAATAAAGATAACTGAATCCTCCCTAGAACATTCCTAAGAGAGGTCAGGTGACATGCCAGACAGGTGCACAGCACGTGGCATACTGTAGGTGCTCAATAATTGGAAGCTGTCTCTATTAAACAACAGCTGGCCTATCAGAATGACCAAGTGAGCACAGGAAACGAAGGGTACTAAAATTCAACGTACAAACATGTTCCTACTGGAAATAGTAACAGCGAATAAAAACAAGCACATGGAAATGACTATCAGATCGTTTCAGACTAATCTGGGGACAACCCGAGCACGAGATGGTGTACTGCATCCCACGATCTCTACCTCACAGAACCTCACTGCCAACGAAACAGTAAGTACGTAGACAGATACGTGTTCACTCAGTGACTCTTCAGAGAGCTGAGCTGCTGTGGTTAAAAATCAGAAAAAAACAAATCCTGCACAGATTTGGTGGCGTTGATGTGTTGGGGAGAGCTGCCCGAAGCCACCTCTGCATGAAATGCCAGGACCCTACCAGCACTTGGTGTTTCCTGAAATCACCCAAGAAATGGGTCAAGTGCACCCATCTGCTTTCTGTTTGCAGAGTATTCTCTTGCTGGAGCACCTAGATCTGGTGCAAAGCACACTAACTTCGGGGGAAATGCGTGAACACACAAGATTAGCATTGGCACCGAAACGTCACTGTTTACCGTAACTAGGGGGCATGGAGCAGACGGCAGCTCAACGCCAAGGTTCTTCATCATCAGTCATAATCCCAAATCCTCATTACCATATACTCGGTTTTAGGCATTCCACTTCCAGACTCATTACAGAAAAACCCTGTTGTACCCTGGAAACCCTGCTTAGCGTGTCAAGATCGAAAGCAGTTACTACCTGGAGTCCAGCGTTCGTCATATACCTGTGATGGAAACACTACAAATGCCTGCGGTGCAAGAATCTTCTGGAAAGTCTTACTGTCCCTGTCCTTTCAAAGATCTTTGGCTTTAGTCAGCGTAATGCACAAAGCTCACTGGGGGATTTTGCAAGAATAGAAAGAGCCAGATTTAGGCCAAGAAATACGGTGCCTTAGCGACGAGCTAGTTAGGAGCCCTCCATCAGCTCCGGGCAGCCCAACGTTGATTGCATTTGCAAATTCTATTCTGGCTGAGGCCCAAATCCCACCTCACCCTTGATGAGTCTCATCTGCTGCGGGCTGGAGACTACCCCCTGCGGGAGGACCGTGATTCAGACAATTCTAGAACAGGATGGAAGGAGATGCTGTACCTGAGAGCTGAGCCCGAGAGACGCCCTCCCCAGACAAGAGGGGTTAGTGGGAGGCAGACTGCAGGAGGAAGGGTATTTGTAATGGTTACAGGACAGTTTGTCGGGAGACGGCCTAGAAGCCTTTCTGTCAGCAGGCGGGTAGCGCGCAAAGATTTTCGGAGACGGCAAGTTATCGTACAGGGCCGCGTTATCGTACAGCACCTCTTCTCCCAGGCCCCGGGCACAGGAAGCAGGAGGGCCGTCTTCGGGGTCCCACTGCAACACACAGCTTTGTCGTTAGTGCCCTTGGCCACAGAAAGCATAGCAGAGATTTTAGCATAGTGAGACATTATTAGTACCCCCAAGAACACAGACACGTACCCCACACGGTTACCGATAGAACACAGACACATGTAAGTGGACAACATTTCTACTTCGAGAGACTTCAGGAAAGGCTTCTTTTTTCCTTGAATCATTCCAAGGGTAACTGGCTTATGAAATTTTTTTGTTCTGTTTTTTAATGCAGAGAAAAAAGAATAACTGGTTTGACATTTCGTTCTCTAAAGAACCAGATTTTGGAAGTCCTAATCCCGAGAGCAGAGGCCTGCCAGCCTGGGGGCCCCAAAACCTGGAGCTCTGGTTGTCCCTGAAAAGCACCTTGCGACCCCAGCAAAGCACTTTCATTCATAGTCGTGACTACGCCCTGGACGTTGTTTAAAACACTTCACAGTTGTTAACCCATATAATTCCAATGGGAATCTCAAGACACAGGAGGAAACTGAGGCAGAGCAGGGCTCCCCCAGGGGAGAAAGTGGCTCCTGACCCTCCCGTCCATCATGCAGGCACCGGACTTAGGTGGCACGGGTGGCTGTCCGCCTGCACCCGGGGCCACACTCTTATGCCCGAAGAAAGCACAGCGACCAAAACACAGCCTGTTGAAAGAAAGAAATGCAATCATCGTAGAAAAGGGGATGTTTCGGCATATAACTGATATAATGGCATCGTCTCAGCAGACAACCTTTTCACAAAGGACTAAAATAGCTACAAGCCACTTCGCAACATGGACATTAAAGCGTAAATAAAAACCTAAACTTAACAACCACAGCCAGAGCCCTTTCCATTTTAAAGGTCTTTATAAATTGCTTTGCATTTACAAAAAAAGAGAGAAATATTAATTCCTATGTTATGCTCATTTTACCCTATTTTTATATCCTTCTGGCAGCATCTCCTTCTGCCAGACTGTAATTACAGCCTTTTGTTACAAAAATAGGAGCAGTCTGAAATCTCACGGGAGGAGCACTTCCGTCCCTTTGCAGCAACTTTGAGGTGTCTATTTTTGTGATGTGGGGACCCTCGTGCCATCTAAACACAGAGGCCCACACGCACAAGCCCGGACAGGATGGCTCCATTAGAATGGCCTGCAACAGCTGTCCAGGGTGATTTAAGTGCCCTAGATGGACAAAAACCTCCCAGATACCAGAGGATCAAGCCACATGGAACACTTAGAAAACAGAGACTGCATAGAGGTTTGTAGACTAAGAGCACATCAGGAGATCCTCTGGGAGACTCACTTCGATCTGGTGCTGGCGTTGGGGGGCCCCTGAGGATGACTGAAGTCGATACGCTGCTGAAATGTCAGGTGTGGGCTCAGAAAGTACCAACTTCATGACACCAAGAAAGGAGGCCTGGCAAAGGAGGAGCTGCCTGGTGATGGAGCCCGGTGTGCACGGGCCCAGTGGAACGAGAGCCTGAGCTTCAAGGAAGCCCCCACTAAGCCAGCGGGCCGCAAACACTGTGCATAGGACCTTGCGTGTTCCACACCGCCATCCATGTACAGAAACAATTGCTAACAATTGCTAAATGCAAAGCCCTTCCAGAATGGCGGAGTTTTATCTCTGAGACAGGGGACGCTGTGCGTGCTCTGAAGAAGCTCATTCCGGGGGACGGCCTGAACCCGCGTGACCCACACCTAAGGGCACGCGGCGGGGGGTGGGGGGTAGCGCCCGTGCAGACCTGGGGCTTGTCCAGGCGCTCAGCCCACCCTGCAGCTTGTGTGTGGAAGCTAAGGAAGAAGGGAGAAAACCCTTTCAGGAAAAGGGTCATACGGGGCCTTCAGGCAGGAAGGTCTGGACACAGGTTTGTGTGTTGTCTGTCCAGTGCAGTTGGCGGCCGAGGCCAAGGGCCCAGAGCAGCAGACCGCTCTGTGGGGATGAGTTTGGTGGCTGGGCCTACAATGAGGGCGCCTGCTCCAGGGGAGCTGGTGGTCGCCCAGAACCAACAGAAGCCAGGACAGCCAGGGACCACCCTGGACAGGCTCACTCCTGGGAGGACGCACAGAGACCACTTGAGATCCCGCTCTCACGGAGGTCACCATGCGGCCTTCCGTAAGTGGGTGGGCTCAGGGAAGGAGGGCTGGGGCTATCGTGGCACGGGAGCCCCTCAGACTCTGGAGACCCTGGTGGGAAGGGTGGAGGTGCAGATGGGGGCCAGGAGCTTGCGTTTTCTCACTGGGGCAGGACTCATCCCCAGCCCTGACCACCTCGGTCACAGACAGGAGACCATCTGGGGGACTTGTAGCCAGGGCGGGGCTGTGCAGTGGCTCTGCTCCTACCCCGCACCCACATCCCAGCACGGCCCCTAATGTTCATGTGAGCCTGCCAGGCCCGGTCCTCACTCTGCTCTACCTCCCCTCCCCCTGCACTTGTAGCCCTGCTGGACCAGAAGGCCATTATCCCTAGTGCAGAGCCCGGGTGCTGGGGGACGTGCAGAAAATCAGGAAGGAGGGAGAGAGGGTAGGCAGGCCTCTAGCAAGGAGCCTGTGAACAAATCCCTGCAGGAACCCCAGGGCAGGCCCAAGGGGGTGGAAGGAAGGATACCCATGACAAGATGTCCAAGACCCTGGGGACATGACATACAGTGTGTGGTAATTGGCTGGCCACCTCTGACCCAGACCACAGAAACCTTTTCAGTCTGCTTCTATTTCTGACTCCGGGAGTCCTTGCTTGACCCCCACACTTCCCTCAAGAAGGCTGTGGTCCCCCGGTTCCTGCCTCGGGCAGGTGTGGATTTTATGACCATGGAAAACAGGGAGCTGATTGGGGACATCCATCAAAGTACTGAGAAAAGAATGGGTGAGCAAAACAGCAAGAAAAAAAAATCTAACATACTTTCCTAGTTTGAAAAAAAAAAACCCAATAATCACCACATTCTCTGTCAACTTTTGAAACAGATCTTGACAGATGCCCACTTTAAGCCCACCTAATACCGGGGGACCAATGGGAGGCTGGTTTCTCAAGTGCCTCTCTATGAGCCTGTGGACTCTGTGGGCCTCACGCCTGGTGGCCCAGGACACAGCACGGGGCCTGGCCCAGGGAGCGTGCAGTAGGCCACCGCCCTGGCAACACCTCCTTTGTGATGCGAGTTCTCGGAGCTCTTCTCCAAGCACTGACTGCTGGGCGATAACCTCTCCTGTGCTCTCTTTTGATGTATCCAGTTACAGTCGCTAACGCACTGCCCTCCGCTCAGTATTCTGGGCCCTGCGGAGATACTAAAGCCAGGACCCTGAATGACGGGGTCCCGGCATCCGGTTACCAGCTTGTGCAGATACCGATGAACAGCTGGTCAAAACCAAGCGGAGGATGGACGGGGCGCAGTCTGCCTCCTACCCCAGAGCACGGCAGACAGCCCTCGGCTCTTGGCCGCAAGTCAGGGCTCCCGGGTTACAGGCGTCCTCCCAGCGCCCCACTTCGAACGCACCGGAGCCCAGACGCTCGTCAGAAGGGCACACTCACCGCGCCGTTAATGCACGGGACGTCGTCGTAGTGCAGCGCCGTGCCGCTGGGGTGTGCGTAGCCGTTCGTGGTGCTCCCCAGGTACGGGTTGGCTGAGATCCCGCGTCTGTTCATGAAACTGCGGGAGAAGAAGTGGGTTAGTCGCCCCCAAGCAACCCCGTCTTCCCTGAGTCCCGCTACACGTTCAGGGCCCGGCCGGAGGTGACAGGGCCGGAAGCACTAGTGGCACCCCAGCAGCAGTGGGGTGTCCGGAGAGTGCCGAGGACAGTGCCGAGAGCAGCCACCCCGCAGGATGGTGGCAAGGACGGTGGTAGTGCGCACTGGACATGAAGCACCGTCTGGCACATGCCACACGTAACCGCGTTCAATACACGCAGCGTGTTTCGTATCCGCAGGACGCAGAGGGCGCGCCCAGCTTACCGCCTGCTTCCTGGGGCACGGCCTCCACCCTCCGCGAGGTACACACCGTCTGTGGCTGCTTTCCAGCCTTTGGACGCCTCTTTCATAAGCCTGTCAATGTCAACACTCAAAGGCGGAGACACAGTGGACAAAATGGAAGGATTTACCATCTGGCCTCTTTTGGGAAAGTTCACGGACCCCCAGCTCGTTTCAGCACTTAGTCCACACACATTTCTCAAGTCTCCTGTGTTCACACGGCACCACTGCCACCGCACCTCCATGCCACTCACCTCCCGCCCCTGAAACTGGGGAAGCTGACAGTGGCCAGTGTGTGTCTCCAGGAGACCAGCCAGAGGGGTCACCCTCCGCTCACAGCGCACTGGCACCCGCGGCGCTCCCAGAGCAGTCAGCCCTGTGTGGCCTGCAGGGCTCCGCGGCCACCGACTGCTCCGCGGTCCCCTCTGCCCAGCAGCTCTCCTCCTGAGCCCCTGTGGTTCTTCCAGCCCCAGCGGGGATTCACTTCCCCGTGAGAGCCCCCCCGAGTCCCCGCAGTAGGCAGCATCCCCCCCACCCTGTGCCCTGGAGTCGCTGTCCTTCCATTCCTGGGTGTACTGCTCATCGCCACCTGACATGTCCTGTGATTAGCGTGTCCCCCAGAATGTCAGCCTCAGGAGAGTACAGCCGTGGTCACTCCTGCTCGTTCTGGACCTCATGTGTCGGGCCCAGGAGGCTCTTGGCCAATGCGTGCTGGATGCACGGACCTGCCAGTGGCTGACTCGTGAAGTTATGTTTGTTAGAAGTGGGAGATGTCAGTGCCCAGGGAAGACAGAACCCAGAGAGCACTTCCTACAACCTAAAATAAGTAAATAGCTAAACTAAAATACTATGGAATTATATATATATATAACTTTTTGTTTTTTTTTTTTTTAATGTAGGCTCCGCACCCAGCATGGAGCCTAGCACGGGGCTCAAACTCACAGCCCTGAGATTAAGACCTGAGCTTCAATCAAGAGTTGGATGGTTAACCAGCTGAGCCACCCAGGTGCCCCCCAAAATAATACTTTTTAAAAACCGTGTTTCTTTGCACCATCTTACATTTCTGTGATAACTAGATGCATAAAAATGGGAGGAAACGAAACTGGTGAGGGCAAGACAGGGAAGGAGGAGGTCTCGGGGCGAGGCCAGCCCCTGGTTCCCTGGAGAAGCGGAGGAGCCTGAGGTCCAGGGGGCCCCTCCCCGCCGTTCCGCGTGCAGGCGCGCCCTCTGCTGGGCAAAGGCAGGCACGGCAGTCCAGCCTCACACAGGCTCTTTAATGTGTGCAGCAAGGGACAAAAACCTATAGGATTATTCTGTACTTAAAACACAGATGATTATGTATAGGAAAAGGAAATGTGTAGAAAAGGAACATTCAAGAAGGAAAGAGAAAAATTTAAGCATGTAAGTCTTCTGCCACAACAGAGGATTTTTTGTTTCAAAATATATATTTAAGTTTTTCTAATGTAAACGTCTCATTTGAGGGGATTTGGGGGTGAGGCATCATGTGCACGGCTGACGCACACCCCACACGGCGGTCACTGACCGGGCGTCCGGAGCCCTGGCAACGGGGACTGTCACAGGCTGGCTGTGTGGCACTGTGCACACGGGGCAGGGACGCCAGGATGGAGCGGGGAGCACCAGGGGCAGGACAGAGCTCAGACTGGACACCAGCAGGGCACTGCGAGTCACGGGGCGTGGAAATGAGCAAGGTCACAGATGCATGGGCTGCCCAGCGGGAAGAGGCTTGGGCCTTCTGTGGAGGGACCTGCACCCCAACACAGGCATCTGGGCCCTAGGCAGCAGGTGCACCCCCGTCTGGGGACCAGGCCCCCATCCTCTGCCGGGTGCAACAGAGGTTTTACCCACATATAAAAGTGGAAGCGAGGTAAGAGAGTCCACGCCACTTGTTAAAAACGTAAGCCTCTCAGAGGAAGTACATGTACTGTGCGAAAACACAGCATAAGGTCTACCGTCTTTCATGGCTAAGTGGACAGTTCTGGGGCAGTAAGTGCATTGAGGTGGCCGGGCGGCCAGCACCACCCTCCACGCCCAGCCCCAGCCCTGGGCCCACATCTGCCTCCCGCCTCCCGCCTCTGTGGATGGGCCACAGGAGTGCATCCGACAGAACGCGTCCTCCTGCCTCTGTCTTGTTCACCCAGCACAACACCCTCGGGGTTCATCCCTGTTTTAAGGGGTTTCCGTGAGACGGTGACTCAGGTGAATGGGTCCCTCCCAGTCTGTGCACTGCCCTCTCTTTGCCACACTGATCCACGGCCTTCTAGCTCCACCACTCTGACTATAGATCACTCACAGATCTCCAATGGGGCGTCGCTTGAAAACAGTTTCAGGAAAAAAATTCAGAATGTTTCCCTTGTGTCATATAATCTATGCATCTCATTTAAAAATAGGCTAGGCCTTGGGGAAATAGATTCCGACTGTTTACTGTTACTGATATTCCTAAATACACCACTTCTCTCGGGAGAATTTAAATGACTATTTTTTCTTTTACTGCTTTCTTCCCAAAATATACCATTGTTCTCTCCCCCTCAGACATATCCAGAGCACAGACACTCCCCCTGACGACCTTGAAAGGATTCATTAACTGGCTGCCAATTTGCATAAAAGCAAAAATTAATTTAATCTCAGGACATTTATTACCCTGGCAAGCTGCCATATTTTATATTTTGAACATCATTTACTTGTTAAATTTCTTCTCTCAAGTTTTATATGCATGTTTAGCTAGAGAACTGAAAAACGAGAATAACCTCTATTGCTAGCTAACGTTTATAAAGATTTTAATGAGGTAGCCAAAATTCCTGCAGCCATAAACTTCTTATGCACATATTTTCAACAAATAATTTTTCAATATTGCAATCTACGTTCCTTTCTCAAAACCAGGACCTTCCCACATTTGGTTTCGATTAATATTCCACTCATCTGGAAAGTAGAGGCCGTTTTGTTCTGGGGGAAATACTGTTACTCGGGCTGCTCTGATGTGGGGTTCTTCACTGGGTGATTACAGCTGAAGACACACGTGCACGAGGAGGGGCTCCGTGATCTAACAAAGTTCCAAGGAAGCAGTTAAAAGCCACAAACTCCTTTCTTTCATGTCGCTCCAGATGTGGAGATTTTGCAAAACCTGGTTTATGGACATTACATTTCTTTAAAAGCCAGTTGATTAAATGTGCTCGTTTACTGCATATGCTGAATGATTAGGGGGTTCACTGTAATCCACGTGCACGTGGCCAACGGGACAGGGTGTGTTTATGGAAGAATAATGAATAGGAACAGAAGAGTCAGTACTTGACTCTGTCACCCTGATTTGACACAAAGGACAGTCCGTAAGAACGGGGAGTCTAGACTTCAGGAAACCTCTACCGTCACTGGAGATTTTCTGGAAGAGTCGTACAGAAATTAATCTGTGTGCTCAAGGCTATCCCCCCGGGTTCAGGTGTAACATGGGGCTCGATCCCTCCTAAGAGCCCACGCTGCCTCTCCTGGCCCGGAGCATCCCAGCCAAGCACTAAATGTTTCTGCTACAGCAGCACCCGAGAGGCACTCGGAGACTGCTCGAGCTCCCCGCACACCGCACGCGCCTTCAGACTGGACGGTAGAGCTCAGGGTAGACAGGCCAGTGTCGCTGCGGACACGGGGTCTCCCCATCGCAGAGCTCCGGTGGGCCTGCCCACTGGTATGCTGGTATGCTGGTATGCTGGTATGCTCATGGTCACAGGCGGACGGTACAACTCCAACCCCTGCTTTGTTTTGAGCCACCTGTCCTCGGCCTCCAGTGCAAACTCTCTACCAACGAGGGAAGCAGACGCAGGGGTCCGGGACTGGACACACGAGGCCAGAGGAAGCTCCAGATGTTGCCCTGGACACCGCCTCCCCTCACCTGGTCTCCACAAAGGGGGCTGAGGCACTGAGATGTTACAGAGCCCTTGTCCAGACTTCCCACTTACTAAATACCATGCAGGCCCAGAGCCGGAGTTCCCTCCCCCTCGTCCAGCGCCCCTCCCCCTCACAGCCCCAGGGCATAGGCCTCAGCCCAGTACTATTAGGAAGCCAGTTTTGGCCTATTGGGCTGCCTGAGTCTCCAGTGCCCTTGGGGTCTGTGGATCTAACCTTGAGAACTGCAGTCCGATTATCCTCGTCATTATGTTCAAAACAATGTTTTCATACATATAAGCCTTTTTTAAAAATAAAACCACAACTTAAGTTTTAAAAGCACATGACTGATGACCTTGAAAATTCAGCCCTCCTTACAGCAGATGTAAATCATACGTTGCAGAAGTGTCCCCTTACTCCACGGGTCAGCGATCTAAGGCCATGGGCCACATCCAGTCCCCTGCCTGTGTTTGCAAATAAAGTTTTATCGGAACACAGCACACCTGTTCGCTCACCCACAGTCTGTGGCTGTGATGGCAGAGTGGGTAGTTTCAACCGGAAACGTTTGGCCCCCCAAGCCAACAATACTTACTGTCTTGCACTTTACAGAGAAAGTTTGCCACCCCTGCTCCAATAGAAAATACGGAGGGAGGAAATGACAGATATTTCAGCAGAGCTTGGATCAATATAATATGAAAACAAGAGTCTTTAGTTGTTTTCTCCTCCGAGTCTACACACAAAAAACATTAAAAAACTAGTGAAAGAAAAGGGCCACTTCGCACGGATCTTACCAGAAGGTCTGCTTGGCCGTCTGGATGACGTTCGCAGACGTCTCCACGTCGATATAGTCGTAGTGCAAGGCCCCAGGATCTGTGGAGGACCCTGTCTCGGCCAGCAAAATCCCAATCCATCGGCCCATGTCCTCAGAAGAGGAGGCCTGGGGGGGAGAAGGGAGAAGCGGGCAGGTGCTTAAGTAATGGCTGTTTCAGGTGCGTGTCATCAGTGGACAGTAACAGTAGCAGGTGCAGCTGTGGGTGATAACAGGACACTTACACAGACGGTCTCAAAGTACCTTCCCACATGATGCTTTTAAAGACAAAGGGAAAGCCCAGGACGTGTGCAGCGGGGAGCTGTGCAGACACCCTGCCCAAGGGGTGGAGTTAACACCATTGGCTGTGGGGCAGGTGATGGGTGCGCTTGCCGGCGGGTCATGCTATAACACCCACCACTGCCTCCACGGGCTCCGGCCGGGGAGCCCACCTGGAGCCCAACAGCAGGGGAACAGCAGATGCACCCAGACCGAGGGGCCTCTACACAGGAAGTGGTCTGTACCCTCTGCATGTCTCCACGCCATGAAACCAGCCAGCTGGAGAAAGACACCGCGGCTGAGGCGACACATGGCCCGGGGTTTCCTCCTGCCTGCAAGGGACACTGTCCAGCTTGGAAAAGCCGATGCAGATCTATGACCCAGATTACAGAGCTGTGTGAATGTTAATTTCCTGATTTTGATAATTATATTCCGGTTTTGGTAAGGGAACGCTTTTGTTTTCAGCAAATTCGCAATGAGACATTGAGGGATAAAGGGGCAACACGGCTATAAAATGTTCTGAGAAACTTCACACAGAAGGAGAGGCATGGGGGAGGGGGAGCACAGGAGACCCCTCACACGGGAAAATGCTGCTGTTGGGGGTAGGGATGGAGGGTGCGTGGAAATTATTTCTACTATTATCACGACTTTCCTGAAATGCTGAAATTATCTCAAAGTAGAAGTTAAAATGACCTTAGAAAACATGCAGATTAAATTTACTGGCTGGTGCACCGCATTTCATGACTGACCAGGGCAGGGCTGCCTGTGTGTGTCGGGCGTCGTGTGGCTCTGTGTGTGCACACGTGTGTGTGTGTGATTGATGACCCGGACATGGAGGAAGGGGCCGCCCTCCCTCACAAGGACTGGGGGCCTGTCCTTCCTGCCGGCTGCTGGTGCACAATGGTGCCTTCCTCACCAGGCCGCCCTGGGGTCTTCCCTCTGTCCCCTCTGGGATCAGGCGCGGGCCAACTCAGACCGCCCCCCTCACTCCCCCTCCCAGGTCTGCTGCCGAAGTTCGCACGGACTCTGGCCCGACACTCATGTTTTACAGGTGAATCAAAGAGCCGAGAGAGACAAAAAGATATGGTGTGATGCTAGTGTGGGCAGAAGGAGGACTGGGGCCCAGATGTGCGGACCCCAGGCGGTCCTAGGACCATGAGTCCGCAGCCGGCCGCCATCCATCCTGGCCATCCAGCCTCGCAGGCTACCAGCCCGTGGNCGTGTGTGTGTGTGATTGATGACCCGGACATGGAGGAAGGGGCCGCCCTCCCTCACAAGGACTGGGGGCCTGTCCTTCCTGCCGGCTGCTGGTGCACAATGGTGCCTTCCTCACCAGGCCGCCCTGGGGTCTTCCCTCTGTCCCCTCTGGGATCAGGCGCGGGCCAACTCAGACCGCCCCCCTCACTCCCCCTCCCAGGTCTGCTGCCGAAGCTCGCACGGACTCTGGCCCGACACTCATGTTTTACAGGTGAATCAAAGAGCCGAGAGAGACAAAAAGATATGGTGTGATGCTAGTGTGGGCAGAAGGAGGACTGGGGCCCAGATGTGCGGACCCCAGGCGGTCCTAGGACCATGAGTCCGCAGCCGGCCGCCATCCATCCTGGCCATCCAGCCTCGCAGGCTACCAGCCCGTGGGACAAAGAACTCCAGCGCCAGTCTTTTCCTGCCCCCGCCAAAAATAGTCTTTTCTGTGAAAAGAGTCTCTGAAAGGAACTCCTACCTGCTAGCAAGACCTTCCAGACGGCCTCACAGGCTACCCTGACCTTGGCCCCAAGGCCCAGGCTTGCTGCTGTCCATCTATCCCCACAGTCCATTAGAATCTGGCCCCACAACTGAGTAATGGGGCACCCAGCCTGTGCAGCAAACCTAACGCAGCCCCGTTTCTGCCACCGACGCAGCCCGCGTCCTCGAACTCTGGAAGTTCACACCACTGGCACTTGTGCACAGGTGCATGTGTGTGCGAGTCTTTGCGTCTGAGTCATGATAACAAAAAGATTAAAAAAAAAGGGGGGTCTGAGGTAATAGTGGGCAGAAAATAAACTGTAATAGATGGAAAGTAACATTGGCAGTCTCAGCAGACAGCTAAGAAACCGGTTTCAGTTGTTTTTCTGCTTTAGTGAAGAATTCGTTCCAGAAAAGCAGGCAGGCACAGAACGAATGCACACAAAGCCGAGGGCTCCTCAGAATTAAAGGTGTTCTTTCGGTTTCTGTGGGATTGACACACAAGCCAGTCTGTAAGGTTGTCTAAAAACACCTGTTTCGNCCATTTTAAAGGTCTTTATAAATTGCTTTGCATTTACAAAAAAAGAGAGAAATATTAATTCCTATGTTATGCTCATTTTACCCTATTTTTATATCCTTCTGGCAGCATCTCCTTCTGCCAGACTGTAATTACAGCCTTTTGTTACAAAAATAGGAGCAGTCTGAAATCTCACGGGAGGAGCACTTCCGTCCCTTTGCAGCAACTTTGAGGTGTCTATTTTTGTGATGTGGGGACCCTCGTGCCATCTAAACACAGAGGCCCACACGCACAAGCCCGGACAGGATGGCTCCATTAGAATGGCCTGCAACAGCTGTCCAGGGTGATTTAAGTGCCCTAGATGGACAAAAACCTCCCAGATACCAGAGGATCAAGCCACATGGAACACTTAGAAAACAGAGACTGCATAGAGGTTTGTAGACTAAGAGCACATCAGGAGATCCTCTGGGAGACTCACTTCGATCTGGTGCTGGCGTTGGGGGGCCCCTGAGGATGACTGAAGTCGATACGCTGCTGAAATGTCAGGTGTGGGCTCAGAAAGTACCAACTTCATGACACCAAGAAAGGAGGCCTGGCAAAGGAGGAGCTGCCTGGTGATGGAGCCCGGTGTGCACGGGCCCAGTGGAACGAGAGCCTGAGCTTCAAGGAAGCCCCCACTAAGCCAGCGGGCCGCAAACACTGTGCATAGGACCTTGCGTGTTCCACACCGCCATCCATGTACAGAAACAATTGCTAACAATTGCTAAATGCAAAGCCCTTCCAGAATGGCGGAGTTTTATCTCTGAGACAGGGGACGCTGTGCGTGCTCTGAAGAAGCTCATTCCGGGGGACGGCCTGAACCCGCGTGACCCACACCTAAGGGCACGCGGCGGGGGGTGGGGGGTAGCGCCCGTGCAGACCTGGGGCTTGTCCAGGCGCTCAGCCCACCCTGCAGCTTGTGTGTGGAAGCTAAGGAAGAAGGGAGAAAACCCTTTCAGGAAAAGGGTCATACGGGGCCTTCAGGCAGGAAGGTCTGGACACAGGTTTGTGTGTTGTCTGTCCAGTGCAGTTGGCGGCCGAGGCCAAGGGCCCAGAGCAGCAGACCGCTCTGTGGGGATGAGTTTGGTGGCTGGGCCTACAATGAGGGCGCCTGCTCCAGGGGAGCTGGTGGTCGCCCAGAACCAACAGAAGCCAGGACAGCCAGGGACCACCCTGGACAGGCTCACTCCTGGGAGGACGCACAGAGACCACTTGAGATCCCGCTCTCACGGAGGTCACCATGCGGCCTTCCGTAAGTGGGTGGGCTCAGGGAAGGAGGGCTGGGGCTATCGTGGCACGGGAGCCCCTCAGACTCTGGAGACCCTGGTGGGAAGGGTGGAGGTGCAGATGGGGGCCAGGAGCTTGCGTTTTCTCACTGGGGCAGGACTCATCCCCAGCCCTGACCACCTCGGTCACAGACAGGAGACCATCTGGGGGACTTGTAGCCAGGGCGGGGCTGTGCAGTGGCTCTGCTCCTACCCCGCACCCACATCCCAGCACGGCCCCTAATGTTCATGTGAGCCTGCCAGGCCCGGTCCTCACTCTGCTCTACCTCCCCTCCCCCTGCACTTGTAGCCCTGCTGGACCAGAAGGCCATTATCCCTAGTGCAGAGCCCGGGTGCTGGGGGACGTGCAGAAAATCAGGAAGGAGGGAGAGAGGGTAGGCAGGCCTCTAGCAAGGAGCCTGTGAACAAATCCCTGCAGGAACCCCAGGGCAGGCCCAAGGGGGTGGAAGGAAGGATACCCATGACAAGATGTCCAAGACCCTGGGGACACATGACATACAGTGTGTGGTAATTGGCTGGCCACCTCTGACCCAGACCACAGAAACCTTTTCAGTCTGCTTCTATTTCTGACTCCGGGAGTCCTTGCTTGACCCCCACACTTCCCTCAAGAAGGCTGTGGTCCCCCGGTTCCTGCCTCGGGCAGGTGTGGATTTTATGACCATGGAAAACAGGGAGCTGATTGGGGACATCCATCAAAGTACTGAGAAAAGAATGGGTGAGCAAAACAGCAAGAAAAAAAATCTAACATACTTTCCTAGTTTGAAAAAAAAAAACCCAATAATCACCACATTCTCTGTCAACTTTTGAAACAGATCTTGACAGATGCCCACTTTAAGCCCACCTAATACCGGGGGACCAATGGGAGGCTGGTTTCTCAAGTGCCTCTCTATGAGCCTGTGGACTCTGTGGGCCTCACGCCTGGTGGCCCAGGACACAGCACGGGGCCTGGCCCAGGGAGCGTGCAGTAGGCCACCGCCCTGGCAACACCTCCTTTGTGATGCGAGTTCTCGGAGCTCTTCTCCAAGCACTGACTGCTGGGCGATAACCTCTCCTGTGCTCTCTTTTGATGTATCCAGTTACAGTCGCTAACGCACTGCCCTCCGCTCAGTATTCTGGGCCCTGCGGAGATACTAAAGCCAGGACCCTGAATGACGGGGTCCCGGCATCCGGTTACCAGCTTGTGCAGATACCGATGAACAGCTGGTCAAAACCAAGCGGAGGATGGACGGGGCGCAGTCTGCCTCCTACCCCAGAGCACGGCAGACAGCCCTCGGCTCTTGGCCGCAAGTCAGGGCTCCCGGGTTACAGGCGTCCTCCCAGCGCCCCACTTCGAACGCACCGGAGCCCAGACGCTCGTCAGAAGGGCACACTCACCGCGCCGTTAATGCACGGGACGTCGTCGTAGTGCAGCGCCGTGCCGCTGGGGTGTGCGTAGCCGTTCGTGGTGCTCCCCAGGTACGGGTTGGCTGAGATCCCGCGTCTGTTCATGAAACTGCGGGAGAAGAAGTGGGTTAGTCGCCCCCAAGCAACCCCGTCTTCCCTGAGTCCCGCTACACGTTCAGGGCCCGGCCGGAGGTGACAGGGCCGGAAGCACTAGTGGCACCCCAGCAGCAGTGGGGTGTCCGGAGAGTGCCGAGGACAGTGCCGAGAGCAGCCACCCCGCAGGATGGTGGCAAGGACGGTGGTAGTGCGCACTGGACATGAAGCACCGTCTGGCACATGCCACACGTAACCGCGTTCAATACACGCAGCGTGTTTCGTATCCGCAGGACGCAGAGGGCGCGCCCAGCTTACCGCCTGCTTCCTGGGGCACGGCCTCCACCCTCCGCGAGGTACACACCGTCTGTGGCTGCTTTCCAGCCTTTGGACGCCTCTTTCATAAGCCTGTCAATGTCAACACTCAAAGGCGGAGACACAGTGGACAAAATGGAAGGATTTACCATCTGGCCTCTTTTGGGAAAGTTCACGGACCCCCAGCTCGTTTCAGCACTTAGTCCACACACATTTCTCAAGTCTCCTGTGTTCACACGGCACCACTGCCACCGCACCTCCATGCCACTCACCTCCCGCCCCTGAAACTGGGGAAGCTGACAGTGGCCAGTGTGTGTCTCCAGGAGACCAGCCAGAGGGGTCACCCTCCGCTCACAGCGCACTGGCACCCGCGGCGCTCCCAGAGCAGTCAGCCCTGTGTGGCCTGCAGGGCTCCGCGGCCACCGACTGCTCCGCGGTCCCCTCTGCCCAGCAGCTCTCCTCCTGAGCCCCTGTGGTTCTTCCAGCCCCAGCGGGGATTCACTTCCCCGTGAGAGCCCCCCCGAGTCCCCGCAGTAGGCAGCATCCCCCCCACCCTGTGCCCTGGAGTCGCTGTCCTTCCATTCCTGGGTGTACTGCTCATCGCCACCTGACATGTCCTGTGATTAGCGTGTCCCCCAGAATGTCAGCCTCAGGAGAGTACAGCCGTGGTCACTCCTGCTCGTTCTGGACCTCATGTGTCGGGCCCAGGAGGCTCTTGGCCAATGCGTGCTGGATGCACGGACCTGCCAGTGGCTGACTCGTGAAGTTATGTTTGTTAGAAGTGGGAGATGTCAGTGCCCAGGGAAGACAGAACCCAGAGAGCACTTCCTACAACCTAAAATAAGTAAATAGCTAAACTAAAATACTATGGAATTATATATATATATAACTTTTTGTTTTTTTTTTTTTTAATGTAGGCTCCGCACCCAGCATGGAGCCTAGCACGGGGCTCAAACTCACAGCCCTGAGATTAAGACCTGAGCTTCAATCAAGAGTTGGATGGTTAACCAGCTGAGCCACCCAGGTGCCCCCCAAAATAATACTTTTTAAAAACCGTGTTTCTTTGCACCATCTTACATTTCTGTGATAACTAGATGCATAAAAATGGGAGGAAACGAAACTGGTGAGGGCAAGACAGGGAAGGAGGAGGTCTCGGGGCGAGGCCAGCCCCTGGTTCCCTGGAGAAGCGGAGGAGCCTGAGGTCCAGGGGGCCCCTCCCCGCCGTTCCGCGTGCAGGCGCGCCCTCTGCTGGGCAAAGGCAGGCACGGCAGTCCAGCCTCACACAGGCTCTTTAATGTGTGCAGCAAGGGACAAAAACCTATAGGATTATTCTGTACTTAAAACACAGATGATTATGTATAGGAAAAGGAAATGTGTAGAAAAGGAACATTCAAGAAGGAAAGAGAAAAATTTAAGCATGTAAGTCTTCTGCCACAACAGAGGATTTTTTGTTTCAAAATATATATTTAAGTTTTTCTAATGTAAACGTCTCATTTGAGGGGATTTGGGGGTGAGGCATCATGTGCACGGCTGACGCACACCCCACACGGCGGTCACTGACCGGGCGTCCGGAGCCCTGGCAACGGGGACTGTCACAGGCTGGCTGTGTGGCACTGTGCACACGGGGCAGGGACGCCAGGATGGAGCGGGGAGCACCAGGGGCAGGACAGAGCTCAGACTGGACACCAGCAGGGCACTGCGAGTCACGGGGCGTGGAAATGAGCAAGGTCACAGATGCATGGGCTGCCCAGCGGGAAGAGGCTTGGGCCTTCTGTGGAGGGACCTGCACCCCAACACAGGCATCTGGGCCCTAGGCAGCAGGTGCACCCCCGTCTGGGGACCAGGCCCCCATCCTCTGCCGGGTGCAACAGAGGTTTTACCCACATATAAAAGTGGAAGCGAGGTAAGAGAGTCCACGCCACTTGTTAAAAACGTAAGCCTCTCAGAGGAAGTACATGTACTGTGCGAAAACACAGCATAAGGTCTACCGTCTTTCATGGCTAAGTGGACAGTTCTGGGGCAGTAAGTGCATTGAGGTGGCCGGGCGGCCAGCACCACCCTCCACGCCCAGCCCCAGCCCTGGGCCCACATCTGCCTCCCGCCTCCCGCCTCTGTGGATGGGCCACAGGAGTGCATCCGACAGAACGCGTCCTCCTGCCTCTGTCTTGTTCACCCAGCACAACACCCTCGGGGTTCATCCCTGTTTTAAGGGGTTTCCGTGAGACGGTGACTCAGGTGAATGGGTCCCTCCCAGTCTGTGCACTGCCCTCTCTTTGCCACACTGATCCACGGCCTTCTAGCTCCACCACTCTGACTATAGATCACTCACAGATCTCCAATGGGGCGTCGCTTGAAAACAGTTTCAGGAAAAAAATTCAGAATGTTTCCCTTGTGTCATATAATCTATGCATCTCATTTAAAAATAGGCTAGGCCTTGGGGAAATAGATTCCGACTGTTTACTGTTACTGATATTCCTAAATACACCACTTCTCTCGGGAGAATTTAAATGACTATTTTTTCTTTTACTGCTTTCTTCCCAAAATATACCATTGTTCTCTCCCCCTCAGACATATCCAGAGCACAGACACTCCCCCTGACGACCTTGAAAGGATTCATTAACTGGCTGCCAATTTGCATAAAAGCAAAAATTAATTTAATCTCAGGACATTTATTACCCTGGCAAGCTGCCATATTTTATATTTTGAACATCATTTACTTGTTAAATTTCTTCTCTCAAGTTTTATATGCATGTTTAGCTAGAGAACTGAAAAACGAGAATAACCTCTATTGCTAGCTAACGTTTATAAAGATTTTAATGAGGTAGCCAAAATTCCTGCAGCCATAAACTTCTTATGCACATATTTTCAACAAATAATTTTTCAATATTGCAATCTACGTTCCTTTCTCAAAACCAGGACCTTCCCACATTTGGTTTCGATTAATATTCCACTCATCTGGAAAGTAGAGGCCGTTTTGTTCTGGGGGAAATACTGTTACTCGGGCTGCTCTGATGTGGGGTTCTTCACTGGGTGATTACAGCTGAAGACACACGTGCACGAGGAGGGGCTCCGTGATCTAACAAAGTTCCAAGGAAGCAGTTAAAAGCCACAAACTCCTTTCTTTCATGTCGCTCCAGATGTGGAGATTTTGCAAAACCTGGTTTATGGACATTACATTTCTTTAAAAGCCAGTTGATTAAATGTGCTCGTTTACTGCATATGCTGAATGATTAGGGGGTTCACTGTAATCCACGTGCACGTGGCCAACGGGACAGGGTGTGTTTATGGAAGAATAATGAATAGGAACAGAAGAGTCAGTACTTGACTCTGTCACCCTGATTTGACACAAAGGACAGTCCGTAAGAACGGGGAGTCTAGACTTCAGGAAACCTCTACCGTCACTGGAGATTTTCTGGAAGAGTCGTACAGAAATTAATCTGTGTGCTCAAGGCTATCCCCCCGGGTTCAGGTGTAACATGGGGCTCGATCCCTCCTAAGAGCCCACGCTGCCTCTCCTGGCCCGGAGCATCCCAGCCAAGCACTAAATGTTTCTGCTACAGCAGCACCCGAGAGGCACTCGGAGACTGCTCGAGCTCCCCGCACACCGCACGCGCCTTCAGACTGGACGGTAGAGCTCAGGGTAGACAGGCCAGTGTCGCTGCGGACACGGGGTCTCCCCATCGCAGAGCTCCGGTGGGCCTGCCCACTGGTATGCTGGTATGCTGGTATGCTGGTATGCTCATGGTCACAGGCGGACGGTACAACTCCAACCCCTGCTTTGTTTTGAGCCACCTGTCCTCGGCCTCCAGTGCAAACTCTCTACCAACGAGGGAAGCAGACGCAGGGGTCCGGGACTGGACACACGAGGCCAGAGGAAGCTCCAGATGTTGCCCTGGACACCGCCTCCCCTCACCTGGTCTCCACAAAGGGGGCTGAGGCACTGAGATGTTACAGAGCCCTTGTCCAGACTTCCCACTTACTAAATACCATGCAGGCCCAGAGCCGGAGTTCCCTCCCCCTCGTCCAGCGCCCCTCCCCCTCACAGCCCCAGGGCATAGGCCTCAGCCCAGTACTATTAGGAAGCCAGTTTTGGCCTATTGGGCTGCCTGAGTCTCCAGTGCCCTTGGGGTCTGTGGATCTAACCTTGAGAACTGCAGTCCGATTATCCTCGTCATTATGTTCAAAACAATGTTTTCATACATATAAGCCTTTTTTAAAAATAAAACCACAACTTAAGTTTTAAAAGCACATGACTGATGACCTTGAAAATTCAGCCCTCCTTACAGCAGATGTAAATCATACGTTGCAGAAGTGTCCCCTTACTCCACGGGTCAGCGATCTAAGGCCATGGGCCACATCCAGTCCCCTGCCTGTGTTTGCAAATAAAGTTTTATCGGAACACAGCACACCTGTTCGCTCACCCACAGTCTGTGGCTGTGATGGCAGAGTGGGTAGTTTCAACCGGAAACGTTTGGCCCCCCAAGCCAACAATACTTACTGTCTTGCACTTTACAGAGAAAGTTTGCCACCCCTGCTCCAATAGAAAATACGGAGGGAGGAAATGACAGATATTTCAGCAGAGCTTGGATCAATATAATATGAAAACAAGAGTCTTTAGTTGTTTTCTCCTCCGAGTCTACACACAAAAAACATTAAAAAACTAGTGAAAGAAAAGGGCCACTTCGCACGGATCTTACCAGAAGGTCTGCTTGGCCGTCTGGATGACGTTCGCAGACGTCTCCACGTCGATATAGTCGTAGTGCAAGGCCCCAGGATCTGTGGAGGACCCTGTCTCGGCCAGCAAAATCCCAATCCATCGGCCCATGTCCTCAAGAAGAGGAGGCCTGGGGGGGAGAAGGGAGAAGCGGGCAGGTGCTTAAGTAATGGCTGTTTCAGGTGCGTGTCATCAGTGGACAGTAACAGTAGCAGGTGCAGCTGTGGGTGATAACAGGACACTTACACAGACGGTCTCAAAGTACCTTCCCACATGATGCTTTTAAAGACAAAGGGAAAGCCCAGGACGTGTGCAGCGGGGAGCTGTGTAGACACCCTGCCCAAGGGGTGGAGTTAACACCATTGGCTGTGGGGCAGGTGATGGGTGCGCTTGCCGGCGGGTCATGCTATAACACCCACCACTGCCTCCACGGGCTCCGGCCGGGGAGCCCACCTGGAGCCCAACAGCAGGGGAACAGCAGATGCACCCAGACCGAGGGGCCTCTACACAGGAAGTGGTCTGTACCCTCTGCATGTCTCCACGCCATGAAACCAGCCAGCTGGAGAAAGACACCGCGGCTGAGGCGACACATGGCCCGGGGTTTCCTCCTGCCTGCAAGGGACACTGTCCAGCTTGGAAAAGCCGATGCAGATCTATGACCCAGATTACAGAGCTGTGTGAATGTTAATTTCCTGATTTTGATAATTATATTCCGGTTTTGGTAAGGGAACGCTTTTGTTTTCAGCAAATTCGCAATGAGACATTGAGGGATAAAGGGGCAACACGGCTATAAAATGTTCTGAGAAACTTCACACAGAAGGAGAGGCATGGGGGAGGGGGAGCACAGGAGACCCCTCACACGGGAAAATGCTGCTGTTGGGGGTAGGGATGGAGGGTGCGTGGAAATTATTTCTACTATTATCACGACTTTCCTGAAATGCTGAAATTATCTCAAAGTAGAAGTTAAAATGACCTTAGAAAACATGCAGATTAAATTTACTGGCTGGTGCACCGCATTTCATGACTGACCAGGGCAGGGCTGCCTGTGTGTGTCGGGCGTCGTGTGGCTCTGTGTGTGCACACGTGTGTGTGTGTGTGATTGATGACCCGGACATGGAGGAAGGGGCCGCCCTCCCTCACAAGGACTGGGGGCCTGTCCTTCCTGCCGGCTGCTGGTGCACAATGGTGCCTTCCTCACCAGGCCGCCCTGGGGTCTTCCCTCTGTCCCCTCTGGGATCAGGCGCGGGCCAACTCAGACCGCCCCCCTCACTCCCCCTCCCAGGTCTGCTGCCGAAGCTCGCACGGACTCTGGCCCGACACTCATGTTTTACAGGTGAATCAAAGAGCCGAGAGAGACAAAAAGATATGGTGTGATGCTAGTGTGGGCAGAAGGAGGACTGGGGCCCAGATGTGCGGACCCCAGGCGGTCCTAGGACCATGAGTCCGCAGCCGGCCGCCATCCATCCTGGCCATCCAGCCTCGCAGGCTACCAGCCCGTGGGACAAAGAACTCCAGCGCCAGTCTTTTCCTGCCCCCGCCAAAAATAGTCTTTTCTGTGAAAAGAGTCTCTGAAAGGAACTCCTACCTGCTAGCAAGACCTTCCAGACGGCCTCACAGGCTACCCTGACCTTGGCCCCAAGGCCCAGGCTTGCTGCTGTCCATCTATCCCCACAGTCCATTAGAATCTGGCCCCACAACTGAGTAATGGGGCACCCAGCCTGTGCAGCAAACCTAACGCAGCCCCGTTTCTGCCACCGACGCAGCCCGCGTCCTCGAACTCTGGAAGTTCACACCACTGGCACTTGTGCACAGGTGCATGTGTGTGCGAGTCTTTGCGTCTGAGTCATGATAACAAAAAGATTAAAAAAAAAGGGGGGTCTGAGGTAATAGTGGGCAGAAAATAAACTGTAATAGATGGAAAGTAACATTGGCAGTCTCAGCAGACAGCTAAGAAACCGGTTTCAGTTGTTTTTCTGCTTTAGTGAAGAATTCGTTCCAGAAAAGCAGGCAGGCACAGAACGAATGCACACAAAGCCGAGGGCTCCTCAGAATTAAAGGTGTTCTTTCGGTTTCTGTGGGATTGACACACAAGCCAGTCTGTAAGGTTGTCTAAAAACACCTGTTTCGTCTCTAAAGAACATTCCAAAAGGCAAGTTAAAGAAATACCATTGTTTCACAGGTGGACCATAGTTAGGGGAAAAACGAGTTATTTTTCTGCTGCTTTTTAAAAAGCAGTGCGCTGTATGGGGTCGCCTATTTCTTCTCCACAAAGAGGCAGGCAGGGGAAAGGAAGCCGGGTGGTGGGCCGGCACAGGGCGGCCTGTACCGTGTAGGAAGAATGGGCACCGGCACAGGGAGGAGTTGACAGAAAAGGCCGGCAGAGGCCACCACGGTGGGCACGAAGGCCACAGCCGGAAGCCACGGTAGCCCGGGGAAGGATGTCTGAGCGTGGCCGCGGGCAGCACCTTACCTCCAGCACGGCCACCTCCTGTCCGTTGCGAAGCAGTCGGAACGTCAGGGGGTGTCTGGAGTCCAAGCCCGGGATCACGTCACAGCCGCGGAGAGGAATAGAAACAATGTGGGTCTTGAGATCGGTCCTGTCCTTGTGGAAGATGAGCTTGTTATCCTTGACTCGACACCAGCGCTCCCGCCAGCGGCTGTTGGACAGCACGTTGAGATAGCCTACGAGGGGACCGACGGCACATGGTCAGCGCGTGGAAACCAACCCCCCGCCCCACGGCTTGGCCGCTACCTTCAGCCAGCTTTGCGGGCTCCTCGTCAGGCAGACAGCCCATCACAGAATCCCCACCCCAGAACTCCGCAGTTTGAGGACTTTGTCGGGAGGGTGAAGCCCACCCAGATCGAAAGGCCTGGGTCTGAAAACACGTCTCTGACCCTGAACGACACCTTCGCTGTTCTGGGGAGATCTGTGTACCCCTGTACGTGGGATTGAATTATAAGAACAATGATCCTCATTTCTAAAAAGGGAAATCTGCTCCAATACGAGAGCCTAATAGCTCTCGTTTGTCACAAACAAATGAGCAGACAAACATACAAAATGTGAGCTAACGAGGCTGGGGAGCTGCTTTCACAGGGCGGCTGCTCCTGGCACCCGCTCCACAACGCGAGGGGAAGACTGCCCCCTGCCTTCGGGACAGAGGAAGGCAGTGACACGGCACAGAAGACTCAGATCAAGAGGGAAGAAATAAAACCAGGATGTCTGGAGTCATCCAGCCGCCTTTTCAGTTCCCGCAGGCGGACCCATGTGCACGCACGCCCACGCACACCACTCAAAAACAAAACACAACGCAGCCTCCCCAGTTCTGATTTTTATAATGCCTTTCAAAGGGTTTGGGGGGATTTGTTTTGCTTCTCTCTGCGTCTCTAACAGAGTTTTTGCGTCTTACACACGTCATTAGCAGTGGGTATGTGCTATGCAATCCCATAAAACAAAACCCCGAACACGCAGCTAAGTTACAGGGCTTCACGATGCTTTCTACACGGCCGATAAATGTTTGCTCAATGAATTCCTGAGGTGAACACATGAAGCGGAAACTTTCCTTTGGCTTGTGGGACATCCATTCTACTGATAACCCCTAAATGCAAGGTACGCAGCTTCTCCTGGGGCTAAAGCTTTATGTGGGGCCTACGTTGCTGTGTTTGTAAGATCAGAGAAAAAGGGGAGAAGCCAGCCCATTGGCTCAAGTGCCTGGGACCCAAGTTCCTTCTATTTTGTGCATTTAGGAGAGTGGAGGGAGGAGAAGAGAGGCTGGGGTCCAATTGGGGTCTGAGAGGGCTCCTCTGTGAAGGAGAGGGTCACTCCTGATCTGTGACTGGTGCCACCCAGCAAAGCCTGACCTTATTTTATTTTTTAAAGATTTTATTTATTTATTTGTCAGAGAGAGAGAGAGAAAGCACACAAGCAGGAAGAGTGGCAGAGGGAGAAGCAGACTCCCTGCTGAGCAGGGAGCCCGATGCAGGGCTAGATCCGAGGACCCCGGGATCATGACCTGAGATGAAGGCAGACGCTCTACTGACTGATCCACCCAGGCGCCCCCCTGAAACTCTTTTAAAAAATTGAAAATGGCAGATAGAGAGTAGTTACTGTCACTCCGTAAAATACCATTTGTAAATGATGTCGTTCTCATACATTTAGTCTAAAAAAAAAAAAAGCAAGTTCTACTTAAAAACATACAGTCAATGACAACATCTGAGCCACACAGTGGCCGTCAGAACCAGGGACACCTGTGCTGTCAGTGCCGAAGCACGAGGAAAGCCTTCTTCGATGTTTACGAGAGGACTGCCACCTGTATCCATCACGCGTGCGCCAAGCGTGACCAACACGCGGGGCCTAGAGCCAGACGTGATGGCATATCTAAGAGGAACTGGGCTGCACACAGCTGATCTCCAGGAACTGAGGTCATATGGGTGAGCGAGTTTCACAAGGACGTCCTGGGCTCCAGGACACGGGCAGACCTTGTGCCTGGGGCTGGCGAAAGGGAGACCCACCTGCCGAGTGGTCCAGGGACAGGGCGCCCTCACCAAGGTGCAAGGACTTCTGTGGGCCTGGAGGAGAAGGAGCACGAGAAACAAAGGCTTGAAACATCCAATGACCGGATGATAGGAGCCTTGGAAACTGTTGGAGCCCGGCCTTGATGTACAAGGGGATGGGGAAGTGAGATGCTCAGACATTTACTGAGGACTTTAGGCAATAAGGCCTAAGAGCATAGCTGACTTCTTGATAACAATGACCAGGTTCTTTTTAAGCTTGCACGGGAATTTCTATCGTAGAATTCGGCACTGGGGGACACTCTGGCTCAGGTGTACCCCTTTGCAGTGTGGAGGGAGCAGTTCCCGAGCATGCTCTACTGGTCAAGGGGATGGTAATCTCTGGAACAGGTCAAGACACTCTCAGGATCTTTTCTTCCTTGACCGCACCAGACCCAAAGTCACCAATGCTATGAATTTCTCGACATTTGAGTCACAAAAGGAATGATTATATTGGACAAACCTTTTATTTAGAGCATGACATCATAGGGAATTACCATATTTTAATGCCTTTTTCAGATTTATTTTCAGTTCCCAAAAGGGAAAAGCAAAAAGAAAATCACAGTGGCTGAGAGGCCTGTTTCTACAAACAGGAAAACCCATGGTAACAGGCCTCCACTGCCAGGCTCACTGCCCCTTGCTCTTCTCTGAAAGGGGGGGCCTAAAATTCCCATCTTCCGGGTAGGGAGCACAGGGAAATGGCAACCGGCCCGTCTAAGGCGCCTGGAGTCACGGGGTGGGTTCCCATGCCCCCGGACACGGGGGCAGAGCTGGTGGGCCTCATGCATAGTTCAGCCCGAGCACACGCCCACCACTAGGTGGTACCAGAGTGCAGCCAGGCTGGCGGACTGCGGGGACAGAGGACTGTGGGGACAGCGGGGTCCTCCAGGTCCAGGGCTCCTCCAGGGAGGACCGCACCCCCACCCCAAACTCACCAGCCCACCCGGGGCAGTCCCACGAACTGCGTGAGGCAATTTCAATGCAATGTGATTTCTTTTTAGATACCACCCATCACGTGAGGTGAGATGTTACCGTATCTTTGCAGTTTAGGAAAGTCAGTTTGATGTTTTGAGATTATTCTTGCTCTGAATTCTAAGATTTCTCACAAAACCATGGCAGGAGGCTCAAGGTTTTCAAGGTTTCATTAGAGCTGTAAAAGTAAGTTTATAGGCCCGAGATTAAACAAACACCAGGACAGAGGGGGGAGCAAACACAAACACTCGCACATTCAGCTGTCTGGAGCTCTGGCATCGTGGGCCTCAGCCCCAGCAGCTCTCAGGTTCAAGCAGCTGCAGACCAACAGGCGGAAGTAGGGCTAAGCATCCACCGAGTTCCCCTCAGTGGGGCAGGAAACGTGATGTCTGCCTGCCAGGCTCTGGTCCCGCTCTCGAGAGGCATCTTATCCCAGTGTGACGGCTGGATTCACTTGGCAGGCCTCGGTTTATAATCAGCTGGGAGGAGACATCCCAGGGGGGCCAGAGATACCAAAGGTCATGATGCTGCCAATGGCCGAACCCCGACCCCCCCAGGCACCCAAACCCCACCTGGCCATCTTAGGGGCCTGTCCTCCAACAGGCGCATGTGCCCAAGAACAAGGATGCTGACATCCCAGCGTGGTGACTTATACCAAGAACACTTTCCGCCCCTTGATTGAAGATGGCCTGATTTTTATGGGGTAGATTGTGATAGAAGGTCAGAGGTACAGAACTTCCTTGTATGTCCACTAAAGAACCCTATTGCTGAAAACTTCACGAGGCAAGAACAGCCGAGCTAGGAGGGGCCCTGGAAACACCCAGCAAGGCCCTCCAGCTAGCTCAGCTAACGCTGCCTCACGCAGACCTCTGCTGGAGCCCCGGGACTGCTCCTTCCACCCCGCTCCTGTATTTCTTACGACCCACGCCACGCACCGGCGCTGCCCTCAAGCTGCCTTGAATATGTGTGTGTGCTCAGGTTTTTAAAAATAAGTACGTCAGGTGAACCAACGAGTCATCACAGCAACATTTACTAAGCATAAATTACGACTTAATTATTAAGCACTGAGCTTAGTGTTCACGATTTTATCTTTAGCTTCCTTAGGAAAACAAGGTGAGTACGAGCCCGTTTCACGGAGGAAGAACCTGAGGCTCGGGGAGGTAGTGCCCTTTGCTTGCGGAGATTCCGTCAGCAAGCCGGCTGAGCTGCCCTGCCTGCCAGGCTCAGTGCTGGGCACTGGGGCACGGCCGGGGTGCAAGGTAGTTCTGAGTCTCATCCCAGATACAGGAGAGGAGGCTGCAGAATTGGTCTGAGAGAGACTGTCAGAGGCTCTGAACCGAGCCACGGGGACTCGGGTTTCAGCACAAGACCCTGCTTTTGCAGGTCCCACCTGGTGGCCTGAAGGGTGCCGAGGAGGGGGCTGGTCAGGAAGCTAGAGCGCTGGTCCAGCAAGGGACAGACACAGCAGAGAGGGAGAGGACATGCGTTTCCTGAGTCTGTAGAGAGACTCGTAAGCACCAGACAAGGGCCAACAGAAGATCCTCCTCTGCTCAGGGGCCTGGCGCGCGTCTCAGACCACGGCATGCGCGTGGCTGTGTGCCGTGCTGACCCGGCTGACACCCCCCATCACTGCCAGGCCTCAGGGCTGGAAGGAGTGGGGCTGGAAGTCAGCTGGCCGGGGGACCCACTGCCCCGTCCCCGCTCCCTGTAGGAGTGCCTGCAGAAACCATCTCCTACCCCCGACAGGATTTGTATTATGCGTCTGGAGGCCCACCTGCCCAGCTACATTTCATGGAAGATCTGGATTTGAACCCAGGTCTCAGCCGCTCCCGAGAGCTCTCTTCTGCCTGTGTAGCAGCATGGCCCCTCCGGCCGGGCCCACTCGGCTCTGCTCACAGCCCAGGGGCTGTGGCCGCATGGCCCCAGCTTGGGATGGCGGGTGTCTCGGGCCTTTAACTGCTGACATTTTCGGCCTACAACTTTGCAGCTGTACCAGAATCATTGAGAACAGTCATCCCCCTTCCTTTATCTACAGGCCCTTCTCTGGCCCCGGGACCCAGCGAAGATCTAGATGACCATCTTAAAATCTTGTGGACATTGAAAGTTCTCTTAATAGAGGCAAAAGCTGTCCCCTGAGCTATTCGGTAGAAATGTACACATGTGGGGCGCCTGGGTGGCACAGCAGTTAAGCATCTGCCCTCGGCTCAGGGCATGATCCCGGCGTTATGGGATCGAGCCCCACATCAGGCTCTTCCCGCTATGAGCCTGCTTCTTCCTCTCCCACTCCCCCTGCTTGTGTTCCCTCTCTCGCTGGCTGTCTTTATCTCTGTCAAATAAATAAATAAAATCTTAAAAAAAAAAAAAAGAAATGTACACATGTGCCATGTGTGCAGCTACGGGCTCCAGATTCCCCCTCCTGCCCTCGGGGCGGCCACCTGTGTTTCCACGCAAGTGCCAGCAACTGCATTTCCTGCAGGACCTGCTCACCAGCACAGCAAGGCTGTCTATGAGGGGTCATGCGCGGGAGGATGCAGAAGGCAGGGCAGAGCTGGGTCAGTTTGGCCCCCCCGCCCCCCAGCAGTGTGGCCCCGAGCAGGGCACGGCCTTGGGGGGCTCAGGGTTCTGGTTTGTAATGAGGGTCTGGACCCCAGTGTCTACCTGGCCTTCCACATGAATGTTGCTTTTCATGAAAGCATTTCTACTTCTTCCGCTGACCTAGAGCAGTCTAAACGACAAAAACGAGGGGCTCCTGGGTGCCTCAGTGGTTAAGTGTCTGACACTCGGTTTTCGGCTCAGATTGAGCCCCCGTCAGCCCCACACTCCGCAGGGAGTGTGCTGGAGATTCTCTTTCCCTCTCCCTCTGCCCGTCTCCTGCTCACATGTGCACTCTCTCTTTCTCTCTCTCAAATAAATAAACCTAAAAAAAAAAAAAAAGCCAAAAATGAAGCTAAAAAAGCAGTTCCCTTTGTTGGATAATTCCCTCTTTCCATTTTTAATCCCTAACTCCCCTGCGGGGCCAACCCAAAAGGAAAAACAGTCCCACACCACCAAGTGCTTCTCGCTGCATCAAGAAAGGCAGAGGTGGACAGGAAATAGCACCCTGGCATCAACAAATTCATGTCTGTCCTTCTGCCCCTTGGCGCTAGAGCCCTGTCCCATCTGCTGTCCTTCTGCCCCTTGGCACTAGAGCCCTGTCCCGTCTGCTGTCCTTCTGCCCCTCGGCACTAGAGCCCTGTCCCGTCTGCTGTCCTTCTGCCCCTTGGTGCACCACCAGCCAGGGTGGCCAAGGCTTGATGAAGGACGTGACTCCACTGGGCCCACTGAGGCCTCACGCGTGCGGGTTCCTAGAAACACAACCGTCAAGGCGAGAGGGAGTGGGGAGCTCCCCCAGACCTGCCCTCAGGGTGTAGCACACGCCCGGCTCCTGCAAGCTCTAGCACCCACCCCCCCGCGACCTACCCCTCCACCGCAGTGCCAACTCTTCCTGTCGTCCTGGCGCAGCTCACACCCTGGGGCGTGACGGCTGTTGCATTACTTTACGTTTGTCTGTGTGGCCCACCTGGGACTTGGGGCAGCATATCCCCCAGAAAGGGCCCCATGCCCTGGGCAGATGGATGCTCACCGTGACACAGGGGTGAGTACCGCTGGGGTATCTGGGCACCTACCCGCCATTCCTAACAGAGGCAGGAGCCCCGTTGCCCAGCTTCCAGGGCTGTTCTGCGAAGGGCTGCATGGTGGCCGAGGAAACGGGACGCCTGTACAACTTCACCGCCCGGCCCGCGTCTCCACCTCATTTGGGTCCTTGGGAGACACTCCCGTTGCCCTGGTATCCCTCCTCTTCGTCATCGGGTCACACTGCACATCTCTCCCAGCAACCCCTCATTCAGACCCATCTCTGCCAGGAGAACGGAAACCCTGGGAGGGCCAGGGCTGTGTCGCGGTGCTCAACCTGTCCTCGGGTGGGGGGCCCAGCCGCTCAGAAAGGACTCCAGGTGAGCGGCCGACGACAAGGTCGCCCAGCAGGCTGCACTTGAAACTGAGGTCTGAGACACGCAGCGCTGCCAGGACGCTTGGTTTACAGCGTTAGCCCAGGGGAGAGCGCCAACCGTAACCCCCATGCTCCACGCTCCCTCCTTTGCTTGCCAAGGCAGGTGCCTGTGCCCCAGCTTAGAAATGGTGAAGAGGAATTTGGAAAACTTCATGGGATCAAAGAAAGAATTTGTTTTTCATCTTGAAAGAACCTCAAAGATCATCTCCAACCCCTGCAAGCTCTTTTATTAATAAGCAGTAGAAATGGAGTACATCTCCCGCCCTTCTGAGGATCACCAGCCTGGCTTGAGAGAGCCCCCGGGAAGCAGAGACCATTCCAGCAGAGGCCACGTGCGGGGTGAGCACCGCTCACGGCCGGGCACCTCCGTCTTACCGCAGGTGGGCACGTCCTCCTCCGCGGACGACGTCTGCTCATCCGTCGAGGGCTTTTTCTTCCCCAGGCCGATGATCTTGGTGATCTTCTTCCCCGTGACTTTGGACACGGTTCCCTTAGCCTCTGATTTGGAACTTTTTTTCCTCTTAACTGTCAAGAACAACGATGAAAACAAGAAAGTGTGTTTCAATTGTAGACTTTAACTGAGAAAAAATAAAAATAAAGCATAAATCAGAGTGGATTTAATTTTCCTCCTTTTTCATTCACCGAGCACGGCTCTGTGCCGGCTGCTGGAACTGACACAGAAGAGAGCAGGAAACAGGTGCTCTGAGGGGGCTCGTGTTCCAGAGCAGGCCGAGAACATACCCGTGTGTGCACACATGTGTACACAGGCACATGCTCACGTGCACACACAGATGAGGTGGGTGGCGGCCAGGCCCGTGCCGAGATCTACAGTGGGGTGACGCGGCAGGATGCTGGGTGGCCGGGGAAGCCTACCAGGGAGGGCGACTTTGAGCCAGGAGCTAGGTGACAGGGAGCCGCCGTATAGAACCCAAGGAAGAACCTTCTGGGCAGGAAGAGCATCAGTCAACACAAAGGCCGTGAAGCTGGAAGGAGCTGGACGGGTCTCAGGAATAGGAAGAGGCAGTGTGACCACACCCTGGCCAGCTCAGGGAGGGGATGAGGGAGGGAAAGGTGGACATGGGTCTTCCCCAGTCCCGGGAAGCCTTCCAGCAGCCTCGCCCATCCCTGAGACACGCACGCAGCTCTACGCTCTCCAGAATTCTCAGCCCATTATGGTCTGCTTTTGCCTGCAGGGCATTAAGTTATAAAGTCATACCCACTATATCAAATTCACAAACACTTGTGCCTCATGATGACTTCTGGCTTCCTTTGGGGAACTGGAAGATCTGGCAACTCCGGATCCCCATCTGGGATCTCGCGGAGATCAGAAGTTGTGCGAGACAGTGCACCCAGGACTGGGAGGCAAGATCCTTCCTCCCACCACTCTGCAAAGACATGTCACTCATCCCCATCATCGGAGGGCCATCATGTGCCTGGTCCTGGAGCAAGGGGAAAAGGCAACTTTCTAGACCACACAGGACACGGGGCGCTGGGAGGGTCAAGTGTAGCTTCACAGTGGAGTGAGTTGGGCTGGGAGACGGGCTCCTGGTGTCTCCATCTCCTGGTGTCTCCATCTCCAGGGTGACTCCCCCCTCCCAGTCTACAACCCACAGGGTAACAACCCCTTTAGAAAATGTCACAAGGCAGGAATTCCTTCCCCTCCTGCTCAGTCCATGACCATAAGCACACACCATAAATAGCCATAGGATAATTTCGGAAAGAGGGGACTCAGGAGGTGGGATTACAACCCCAGGTCTCATTCCTAAAGCCCCCTGTAATACAGGTGACTCGCTCTCTCCTGGGGGGCGGGGAAGTTCTCTCTTCCAGTCCCACTCTGCCACCACCAGCGGGATACCAGGTGCAGGCCCACAACCCCACCCCCTCCCTCGTCTGCTCTCATGCTCCCTGAGCCCATAGACTAAGTGCCACCCCAAGCTCCATCACTTGGTTTTCACCCTTATTGCCTCTCTAGAAATGACAGCTGAAAGAAGAGAAGCCATGCTAAATTTCTGGGTAAACACAGTGTTTGTTCCAGACTGAATGAGGTGCCCCCAGAATCCCAACGTTGAAGCCCTAACCCCAGTGCAGCTGTATTGGTGATGGGGTCACAGCAGATCATTAAGGGTGGGGCCCTGATCCAGCAGGATTAGTGTCCTTTTTAAGAGACCAAACACAGAAGAAAGGCCACCGATGTGAGGACACGGGGGGAGCGGCCATGTCCAGGCCAGGAAGAGGCCTCCCTGGCAAGCAGCTCTGATGGTGGCACCCTCCGGGGCTCCCAGCCTGCAGAACCATGAGAAATAAACATGTGTTGTTTAAGTGCCCAGACTGGTGTCTTGGGAAGGCCTTGTGTGATACAGAAGTGTGCAACGCAGGAAAGCCAGTCCTACCCCTCCTTACACTCTCCCAACCCCTGCCACCTCCTCTTTTCAAAGAAAGCACCAAGAACCTGTTGTAATCTTCATGGGAAAGCCCATTCCCCCCAGTTATACCAGTCATGGGGGTCTGCAGCATGGCCACAGCTGTGGATGACCCCTCTTAGCTGCTCCGAAAGAGCCGCGAGACCATCTGTGACTACAGTCCCGTGCTTTGCAAGGGGGGCTTTCCCAGTGTGCCCTGAAGGCCCCCTTTCGCAGAGCTCAGGGAGTGCGCAGAGTCCTTCCTCGTGGCCCAAAGCAAAGAGGTTACATTTACTTCCAATTCTACTAGCATTTGCTCCTGTTGGAAAGTACCTGCTGGACCCTGACTACAAAGAAAAGAGATCATACTTTTAATTCCCTGAAGGACCCCTGATTAATTTTTTGCAAAAGCAGAAGTAAGGGACTCCTTGGAAGAAAAAGCCAATGTAGGGAGGAATGTGAGAATACGTGGCCGCTATTCACTAAGTGAAGGCCGAATTCAGCACATGTAATAGTATTAGGAAGAAACCCCCAAAACTCAGAACTCTGAGCTGAAGTCAGAGCGCAGGAAAGCCCCAGGGCTCCAAACGGCACACACTGAGAGCGCACGGCGGGTAGGGAGGGACGGGGCACCGAGGCAGAGCTAACTGCCAGCGCTTGTGAAACCATAACTGTCATCGGTGCGGACACGCGGACACTATCACGCAGCCCACAGAGAATCGGAGTCATGACACGCCTGGGACAAGGGGGGCCGTGCTGAAATCTCTCCCCTGCAAACAGCTCAAGGGTGAGCAGCAAGAATAGAAGCTAAGGCCGAAGTCAGAACGTACTTAAACTATCCATTTCCTTCAGCAACCGGGGTCACCTTCCTTGTGAAAAGGAGGCAGGGGACTTTTAGGTACAGACGCGTTCTCTGAGACATACATCCAGACATCTGTATCATTCTGTGACCTGGGAGCCAGGAGAGAAATGGCCAACGAGGAAAGAGACCAACCAAGGCCATGTCTGCTGTGCCCCACGTCTGAGCAGGGACCTGAGATTGCAGGTTATTCTCCTTCAGGGCAACACTTAAAGACAGCTTTCCTGGCTTTGACTACACACCATGTGCCCACAGGACACAGATGATGCCCTCCCCTGAGTAACTTCCGATGCAGAGAGCTGAAATTACACTCCAACTCGACCGCGTTAGGGAATCACCCGGGCAAAGGCAGAGATCGTGACCCCTCGGCGTGAACCTTGTTGTATCACAAGAGTCCAGCTTACTTGGATTTCAAGATTCTTAGTGGCCTGGCTTGCTGTGTGGTGGAACAGGACCTCATTTCAGAGCTGGGGGTGTCTATTCCATTCTAGTGAGAGAGCACAGATGAGCTGGGTGTGCAGACCACTCCCCTGGGAAGCCGAGGTCCCAGGGCCATGAGCGCACAGGCTGTTGGCTTTGCTCAAAGAACACTTCCCCACGACCTGCAAATCCTACCCTCCCCTCGGCCCACACCCTGGGAAGGAAAGTGAAGGTCAAGCCACAGACTGGGAGAAGCTACATGCAAAAATACATTGATAAAGGACTTGTATTCGAAATATATAATGAGCTCTCAGAAGTGAGTAAATAAAAGAACAAAATCCAATAAAAATATGGGCAAAAATTTGGATAGACATTTCATCAGATACATGGTTGGCAAAAAAGCACATTAAAAAAGGTTCAACATTGTTAGTCCTTAGGGAAATGCAAGTTAAAGCCACAATCACAGAGCACTATATACCCATTAAAACGGCCATAATTTATGCTTGGAAAGCTGACTTAGAAAAAAATAATTCAAAATCCGAATACCCACATTCCCAGCAGCATCATTCACAATGGCCAGAATGTGGAGAACCCAAGAGTCCAGAACGGATGGATGGACAGATAAACACAATGTGGTCCATCCAGAGGACAGAATGTTACTCAGCCTTAAAAGGAAGCACGTTCTGACACCTGCTACCACATGACAGCCAGCTGGCCGGGCTGCAAATTCCTTTCAGCCATAGATCAGGTAAGGAAATGAGTTGCCGGGAGCCCGGGAGTTGATATATGCAGCGTGCCCCCGCCCAGGCCAGGGTTCAATAGGACGGTGGGTGAAGATGTGTGGGGCTCTGAGCAACCAAAGGGGTTTCTCTGAGCTTCCCACGTGTGACCCGGGCCATGCTGTCTATGTCACTGAACTTCCAAGGAGACTTGTCACGCAGAGCCCACAGAGCTGGCCATAGCTGATGTTTTGTTGTTTACTCTTTTTTTGTTTCGGTGTTTGTGGTTTTGGCATGAGTAGAACTCACCTTGTTCTTTTCCATCACACACCGCGATTCCATTCTCCATGACGCCCTCCCCGTCCGAGCTGGGTCTCTCCGAAGACAGCTTCTGTGAGGGTAAAAAGAATTACATTACTCTCACCATGGTTCGCACTGGCTACGTGATGTCTCATGGATCAGTCCACAGCGATCCCCACAGCGGAAGGAAGCGTGGCAGCGCAGAGAGGCCAGGACTCGGGTACAGATGGGCTGCCAGCCGGCTCGCTGCTAAAGCTTCGGAGACAGCAGAGGAACAAAGAACAAACTCACTGAGGTGCTGCTAACACACACTCTGGGACCAGCCCCATCGCGTCCAAACCCTTCCTCTTGCAAGCAATCTTGAAAAAACATTAAGATTACAAAAAATACGCCCCTCACCCAGTCATGCCATCCTTCCAGAAGTAGAGAGCCCATCATCTGCTCAATTTCCTCCTGTTGCCAACCAATAACTGGGTGAGGTCGACATCTGCCTGTAACAGACACCCTCCGCGTGCACACGCAGAGACAAGCTACGGTCGAAACCGTCCACGGGCACACCTGAGCATTGCAAGTATTTTAGCCCTGATATCTGGATGTAAGGAGCGTGATTAGGACCCTGAGCTGGCACCTGAAGAAGCGATGTTGCTTAGAGCTGGAATCGTCCATTCTGGCGGGAGGACCGTGGCATCGGAGTGGAGGAAGTGGGCTTGAAACCACCCCTCCTGGTCCTGCGCATCATAGCCCAGCACCACGGAGCCTGGCCAGCTGGAGACAAACAGAACGTCTGGGGATACGAGGGCAACAGGGAACACGACGCTCAGCTGCTCGTGAGGGGTCCAGGCAGTGGTGCCCAAGGATGGCAGGTGGGTGTTTGCGGGCCCACGGCAGTGCTAGGAAGAGCCTCAGGGAGGGACTGATGGCGTTTAGTGGTTCCTGTCGTGTGCCAAGTCCTAGCAACAGAATGACCGAGAGCCAGCACGGTCCCAGGCTTCAGGCCAGGAAGCTGCCCTGGGGCCCAGGTTGGCAGGTCTGGCCAGGCGCTAACAGGATGGTCTTGGAGGCCAGAGGTCAGAACAGCCAGTGCCCATGGGGAACAGGAGCCCTGCTGCACTGCCTATAGCAAAGGGGAATGGGAGTAGCCTGTCTGGAAAGCCGTATGCTTAGCAACATGAGTCAAAATTGAAAGATGTATTTCCATCATTTGGTCCAGTAAGCCAGGTTCTGGGAGTCTCTTCTCAGGTAACAGACATAGCGAAGACTCGTGTGCGAGACGCCAAGGACCACACTGTTTAAAACTGTCTGAAGAAGGGTACTATTAGGTGGGGGATACTATACGAACAATAGCAGAGGTGCACAGAACTGGTGTTATGCACCTGGTGAAAATGCAGAAGTGCCTGCTGCTTATAACCAGTTTTCCAAAAACCTGAAACGTTGCTAAGAGCATACAGGTAAGGGAGGGAAAAGCAGTGTAAGAAATTTTATGCATCAGACCACCCAGCTGGTTAAACCTATGCAGAGTGTTGTGAGGGGCTGCCTCTTCTGTGTGGCAGACTCATCAGGGACTTCTTTCCTCCTCTTTCTGTTTCTCTGGACTTGCTGGATTTCTCTAGCGAGCAGGCATTGGTTTTGTCATCAGGAGAAAACCAAACAGGCCTGCTGCATCGCAACATCTGGGTGAGGCTAATTTAATGTGTCCACTTGGAGGGGGCTGGTGATGAGACACACTGAAATCAGTGACTGCAAGGAAGCAGGCTGCCCACTATAATGCAGGTGGGCCACACCAAATCAGGTGAGTGCCCAAACAGAACAAAAAGACCTGCCTTCCCCAGCAAGAGAGGATTCTCCAGAAGAGCCTGCAATTGAAAAGTTAAAAATTGAGCTACCCTATGATCCAGCAATTGCACTACTGGGTATTTACTCCAAAGATACAGACGTAGTGAAGAGGAGGGCCATATGTGCCCCAATGTTCATAGCAGCATTGTTCACAATAGCTAAATTGTGGAAGGAGCCGAGATGCCCTTCAACAGATGACTGGATTAAGAAGTTGTGGTCCATGTATACAATGGAATATTACTCAGCCATCAAAAAGAACAATTTCTCAACATTTGCTGCAACATGGACGGGAATGGAGGAGATAATGCTAAGTCAAATAAGTCAAGCATAGAAAGACAATTATCATGTGGTTTCACTCATCTATGGAACATAAGAAGTAGGAAGATCGGTAGATTGGTATGAGAAGGAAGGGAAGAAGGAAGGGGGGTAAAAAGAAGGGGGAATGAACCATGAGAGACTGTGGACTCTGGGAAACAAACTGAGGGCTTCAGAGGGGAGGGGAATAGGGGAATGGGATAGGCTGGTGATGGGTATTAAGGAGGGCACATGTTGCATGGTGCACTGGGGTTATATGCAAGTAATGAATCATGGAACTTTACATCAAAAACTAGGGATGTACTTTATGGCGACTAACATACAATAAAACATATTATTATTNTTGTTGCATGGTGCACTGGGGTTATATGCAAGTAATGAATCATGGAACTTTACATCAAAAACTAGGGATGTACTTTATGGCGACTAACATACAATAAAACATATTATTATTAAAAAAAAAAAGAAGACTGCCTGCAGACTTCATCTACACTGTAGATTCTGGACTTGCCAGCCCCCATCACCACATAAGCCAGGTCCTTATAATAAATCTCTTCAGGGGCAACTGGGGCGCTCAGTCAGTTAAGTGCCTTCAGCTCAGGTCATGATCCCAGAGTCCCGGGATCGAGCTCTGTTTCAGGCTCCCTGCTCAGTGGGGAGTCTACTTGTCCCACTGCCCCTCACCCCTCTTCTGCTTGCTCTCTCTAATAAATGAATAAAATCTTAAAAAACATAAATTTCGGGGCACCTAGGTGGCTCGGTCTGCCTTCAGCTCAGGTCATGATCCCAGGACCTTAGGATCAAGCCCTGCATCGGGCTCCCTGCTCAGTGGGGAGCTTGCTTCTGCCTTTGCCAATCCCCCTGCTTGTGTTCTCTCTCTCTTTCACTATCTCTCAAATAAATAAAGAGAATCTTTTTAAAATAAATAAATAAATAAATAAATAAATCTCTTCGTATGTATATACGTATGTACTTGTGTATATCTATATACATGTAAGTATGTAATTAATAATTTTGCAATATATTTAACATCTTACATTTAAATTTCATATGTACTTGATAACACAAACACACATACACACACACACATACACACACACACACACACACACACACCCCCTATCAGTTCTGCTTCTTGGAGAACTTGGACTCAAACAAGAACAGACAAAAAAGGGACCTTTTCGCTGGTGGCAGGGGCTAGCCAGGGAGGACTCAGAAGGTTCCAGGGGTACGGGCTACCCCCAGACCACCATCTGGCCTCCACAGAAATGAGACGTGTGCGTGTACAGACACAGAGGGCATGGCCAGAGAGGGCCAGGATGGGTTCACACATTTCTGGCAAGAAAGGCCAACCCCTCACCCCCACTGCTGGGCTCTCATTGCGCCTTCCAACAAGTCAAATGAATACCGAGCAGAAAGGGCCAGGGAATGCCTCCCGGTCTGCCGGGAATGAACCTTTGGGAAGGCACACTCTCGCAGTGCTGCTGTATTCCAGAGCACGCAGACCAGCACGCAGAGTTCCACGTGATAGCGAGGTAACCTTGAACCCCGGAAATCCTTAGGACTTTTAAACCCGGGGCGCCTGGGTGGCACAGTCGTTAAGCGTCTGCCTTCAGCTCAGGGCGTGATCCCGGTGTTATGGGATCGAGCCCCACATCAGGCTCCTCCGCTATGAGCCTGCTTCTTCCTCTCCCACTCCCCCTGCTTGTGTTCTCTCTCTCACTGGCTGTCTCTATCTCTGTTAAATAAATAAATAAAAATCTTTAAAAAAAAAAAAAAAAAAAGGACTTTTAAACCCATTTCTGCACCTGCAGCTGGGGATGACCACACCAACCACGCAGTCTGTAAAGTGACTAGCTCATGCTTCATACAGAAGTAGACACGTGAAAGGCAGAGGCAGCAGGACTGCACTGTTTCCGAAGTCTAAGTGCTAAATTCTCTCGGAGAATGTCATCAAAACGTTGAGGGAGGCCTACATCAACCACAAGGGCACTACTCCTGGGAACTAAGAGGTCCTTACCTTTTCCAGCTCCGTCTTGTGCACGGGGGAGCTCGACGGGGGAGGACCTTCTGAATCCGCCAGCCCGCTGCAGCCGCTATAGACGTCTCGGATCACCTGCAAGAAGCGCAGACATGCTTGAGTGCCCTCGGAGGCTGAAGCTGGCACGGACAGGCAGTGGCATACGGGGTGGCGGGAAAATCTGTGGGCTCAAAAGCACCCGGCTCTAAGTCCCAAGATGCCAGGTGCTCATTCATTCACTTGTTCACTCACCGAATGCCTCTCTGATGCCGGTACTGACACAGGCTTTAGGATACAGGCAGAACGCAATGCCTTGCTTTCATGGGACTTGCATTCCAGTGTAAGTTAGGTATCATGGTGAACAGTGAGCATCACCCAAGCACAAAGGTAAAGTAAGACAGCAGTAAGTGCTACAGAAACTGGAAGGTGGTGTTTAACAAAAAGGGAATGGCTAACTGACAAGACCAAGAGGCCTCACTGGGATGACAGGTAGGCTGGGAGCCAAATGCCCAGAAGGATGCAGCCACATGAGGAACCAGTGGAAAAGGCTTCCAGGCAGAGGGGCCAGCTGGTGCAAAGGCCCTGTGGTGGATGTGAAGTGTTTAAGGTACCACCTGGTGCCGTGTGGCACGAGATGGGGCAGGCCACGAGGAGAGTCATGCAGTCCTTCAGGCCAGTGAGGAGGTTGGGTTTGAGTAGCTTGAGCCCTGGAGCAACAAGAGTGACTTTCTGGGAGGTGGTATAGCACAGAGGCCAAGAGCACTGGCCGCAGAGCTTGACTGCCTGGGTTTTCACCATGGCCTTCAACTTGGGCAAATTTAATTATCTGTTCTGTGCTCCAGTGCTCCCACCTGCTGCACAGATGCAGTGGTCCGACCTGTGGACCATACATGGCCTGAGACAGTGCCTGAGACGTAGGGGGCACACCATTGTCAGAAGTCGCAGACAGCACTGGCACTGCTGATAGAGGACAGAGGACGAGAACTAAGAAGGAAATGAGTCAGGCCATCCAGTAGTGGCCGGGGGCTGGGGGGGCACTGCAGGCTGGGGCAATGGTGGGAGGGAGTGAACCAGTAGCTTGCGGAGGATTCCAGAGAAGAACCAGCAGGCCCTGAGGGTGGGTTAGTTGGAGCAGGAGGGAAGCGCGAGGCAGCCGGGTGCTCCATTCAGATACAGGAGGCAGAGAGAAGCACAGGGTAGGGGAGAAGTGAGGCGGGTGAGTGCGGAGCAAAGGCAAGCTTCCAGGCAGAGCTGGAACTAAACTAGGCAGTCAGGGGAGAAAAGGCTCTGCTCACAGCCCAGGAGGGGTCAGTCGCCAGAGGGAGGACAGACAGAGCAGAACACAGGTCCAGGACAAGGACCAGAGCCAGTCGGTGCATGGAGAAGAGCCAAAGAGGAGAGGCCGGTGAAGAATGAGCTGGAACAGCCAGGGAAGCGGGGGCGAACCAGAAGGGTGCAACTCCCAGGAGCAGGGAGGAGGAGAGAGAGGCAGCCCAACAGTGCAGGGGCGCCTCTGAGAAGCCCCTCTGCTGCGGGGGAGGGATGGGTGCCGGGGGTGATTGGAGGGGCTCCCGGAGACGGAGGGGAGATGAGCGAAGGAGGAATTTCCAGAGGCGGCAGAAGGTGGGATCTGGGGAAGGCCAGTGTAACTGGTGGCGGGAGTTTGAGGACGCTCCTGTCTGGCCGGTTCTGTCTTCTTGGTGAAAAGTGAAGCCAGAACATCAGCCAATGGTTCAAAGGCCCAACCTTGCTGAGCCACCGTTTCCTCACCGTCAAAGGAAGGAGTGTCCAGATGACCTGTCCTGCTGTCAGAACAGTGACATCCAGAGAAAATGAGACCCTCTATGCTAAGTGCCCAAGCCAGCACCCGGCACGTGGCGGCCTCTCTGCTCACCAACACCATCACTCCTGAGAGCATCCCCACCACGGATGTCGAGGGCTCAGAAAGGATCCCGCCCTAGACTGACAGGCGTGGGGGTCTGCCGCATGGAGGTAGTGATCCTTGGCCCTGTTGAAGCCCCCAAGGTCACCCACTGTCCCCGCTGTCACTACTTAGCTCCTGCCATGAGTTGGGTGTGGTTCTGATCACTGGGGATGTGCAGTGAACAGGCCACAGTGCCATGCCGGGTTGTTGGAATTTGCATACTGGCAAGGGAGAAGTTAGGCAGATCCTTCAAAATGTCTTCCGTTCTTTTTGGAATGAAGCTGCAATCTGAGTCCAACCCATGCGTCTTAGGGGCAGAGTTAAAATGCCTAAGTCCCAGATATCGGGTAGTAGTTTTGCAATACGATCTCAGCAGACATGCCCAGATTGGCTGGCTTGCACTGGTGTTGGGATTAGCGCCACACTGAGGGGAGCCCAGGAAGGTGTCTGCAGCCATCCTGCTGCTCCGGGGTTTCATGAAAAAGCTACAGGGCAAAGTCCACATTAGAGACTAAAACAGGACAAAGGAAAAAGAAAGAAAAGCCCAGAGATCCTGCTGCCACGTTTTTCTCCCTGTCGATTCTGAGGACTGAAAGCGTAGTCCGAGCGACAGCCACCCAGTGACCTGGGCCTTCTGGATGCCTGAGTCTCTGTCCACACCGACCGCACCTGCTGCTCCATGCTGGGCCTCTATTCCCACGCCTGCCCCAAGGGTGCTACCAGATCTTCAGTCGACAAGACAAATTCTTATTTGATCGAAGGACAAGGGTTTGTCTTTCTCTAGGGAAAGAATACAAGGCAATGGAATCTCCTGGGCTCTTGTGTGGAAACAGAAATGGGGTTTGAACCCTAATTCTATGCCTCCTCCACATGTGAGGTCTAGCGATGCAGACTCGGGCCTGACGTCCTCGTCCAGACCATGCACAGACAAGGCCTCTGGGCCACCGTGGAAAGCAGGATCATGAAACATGAGGTGTCCAGCCCAGAGCAGGACAAAGCACACATGAGGCCCTTTCCCATGACGACAGCCTTAAACAGGATGCATCACACGACAATTACGCAAACTAACCAGAAACTTACAAGCCCCTCTTCTCCCACCAGGAGGCTGACCCTCATAAAACATAACCTGCAGAAACCTCTCTCTGGGGGCACCTGGGTGGCTCAGTAGTTAAGCATCTGCCTTCAGCTCAGGGCGTGATCCCAGGGTCCTGGGATCGACCCCCACATCAGGCTTCTCCGCTGGGAGCCTGCTTCTTCCTCTCCCACTCCCCCTGCTTGTGTTCCCTCTCTCGCTGGCTGCCTCTATCTCTGTCAAATAAATAAATAAAATCTTAAAAAAAAAAAAAAGAAACCTCTCTCTGGCAAAAGCTTTTCTTCCAAAAGCAGCTGTCCTCTTTCCTTCTTTCTTTTTCGAGAGGGGAGGGTCCACAACGTGCATCACCACTGCTCCAGGACCCCTCCTGGCCTCGTGGGTGAGTCATGTGCACTGCACCTTCAGGGATGGCTGGGCTCACTGGATCGGGCTTGTCCTGTAAGACTCAGCCTCTGTCTCATGTGCCCTGGAAGCAGACTCTGCCCCCTACGGGGTGCACGGCTCGGCTCCCCCTGCCCTCGGGCCACGGTCGGCCATATGTTCTTCGCACGGACACCACTCATGTGCCCTGTACGCCCACGGGTCTCTTTCTTCTCTTCCGCTGGGCTTGCTTTCAGAGATGGGGCTACGCCTTGCTTACGTGGGCATTCCCAAAGCCTAGGACATAACAGCAACCTAAAAAGTGTGATTAAAGAAAAAACGAAAGGAACAAGGAGCCAAACTGAACTTGACATTTTCTCCAGTAAAGAAAGATGAATGAAGGAATGAAATCCAGAGGGAAAGAAACCAAGCCATTACGTCAAATAAGTAAACCCTCAGGACAACATTTCCCCAGTTCTCTGCTTCGATATCTGAAATCCTTGGAGGAAAAAAGTGATAAAAGGAAAAAAGAGCACGCAGCTAAGAGCCATGCTGCATCACCCAGGCGAACTTTCTCGCACTCTCCTGGTCACTGGAATATCTCCTTCCCTCTCCCCTGTTCCACATCAGGGCCGTTCTGCCCACAAAGAGAGGTTCAAGGAAGGGCAGACTCACTGCAGCGGCCAGATGAGGTGACCTGGCCATCAAAACGAAGCAGTGTCCTCAACTTCCCGAAAAAGCCCAGTGTGTCTGTACACTTAGAATTCTGAGCACAGATAAAGGATACACTTTTGTTCTCTGCTAACGTCCCTGCGCCTGACCTTCAAGTCCTTATGCAGAGCGCAGTGTCTCCCATGGTGCTTAGGAAAGAGGCATTCGGTAGCCTACAGAGACCCAGACACACCTGGGGCCAGGCCGGGGCTTATCCCTGCCATCCCTGCGACGGGAAACGACTTCTCTTTCCCCAGACTAAGCCATAATGACACCCCGGGCGCAGAGAAAGGCACTGTTGAAAACATCGAGGAACGTGAGCCCCTCTTTACTTCCAGAGGTTTCATCACCAGCCGGTTGGATTATTTCAGGTGACTTCCAGGAAACTATCTTTCTCCCCTGATCCCTATTCATTGCCAAATTACCCCCACAGAGTTAATTCAGAAGTATTCAATAAAGGGTTTATCACCCAAATTCTTTGAATAGCTGCAAATGAAGATGCTGTGTGTGTATTTTTTTTAAGAGCCATGTTCTAGGAGAAGTTCAACAATACGCATTTAAGAGAACTGCATCCAAATTCAGAATCACAAATCCTTCAAAAAACAAATTGTTATATGTTCTGTGGTATTTTTGTTTGCTTTTAACTTGAGCCCTCATTGCCAGAAACACAATGTTTGCACATTTTTTAAGGAAACCTGACCACTCAGTTTCTGGGAATATTGGCTGTTGTCTTCTGACTGACCCCTACAAAACAGCTCATGTTTTCAGCATCTGTACACACACACACACACACACACACACACGGAGTCAGTTAATTTTGGCAAGAGCTGCTGGTAATGGAAGCTGCAGACCGAAGGAAGAGAAACAAGTTTGCCGTGATCTTGAAAAAGCGTGGCTCCGGTCAGGTGCTGGCCACGCACACCTGACAAAGGCTGTGTGTGACTCACTTTAGAGACCGTCAGGCGCTACATTAAAGCCACATGTCACAACACCAAAAGCCTGGATAATAAGTTGGGACAACATGGGATAACAACAGTTTATATTAACAAAGTCTTGGCCCCTGTTCTGTAAAACAGTTCATGTTGGATAGTTGTTCTAGAGTTTTTACAAAAGGAATCCTACGGGGCGATACTCATAAACCACTGATGTTCCAACAGTTTATTATAGTTCTAAAAGCGCCTTTGTGTAACTTCTTCATTCTGCCTTTTTGATCATTCTGATCGGTATTATTTCCATTAAGTAAGTGGGAAAGAGTTTGCTGACCCCAAACACCCTGATGAGTTAAAGGCCTTCCGGGACTGTAGTCCAGATTCCAGACCCTTCATTCACTCTCCGTCACTCCATGCTATCGTCAAGATAAATAAGGGCTGTGCCTCGGATTACAGTTGTTCCTTAATTTGGAAAAAAAAAAAAACTACTCCAGTCATAAAGATGTGGGCTTGACAGGATGACATAACAGGCCATGATGACAGCACTGACTTAGTTTACAGAACACTGTCATTTCAAAGTTTTAAATCATTTGGGAAAAAAACAGAACAGAGTTAGAAGGCAGAGCCTAGCTGATTTCAAGACTCTCTGTACAGTTTCAGCCATCAAGGCAATGTGGCATTGGCACGACCACGCAGATGAAGACTAATGGAGCAGACAGGGGCCCAGAGATGGACCCAGATGTATTCCATCAATGGGTTTCCAATCAAGGCAATTCAGGTCATCAATAGGACGGAAACAATTGACTACCCTTACGGAAGAAAATCAATTTTGACCCCTACATTCCATCTTCTATAGGAAACCAACTGTATGAATCAGAGACCTGTCCGTAAAGGCAGAGTCATAAAGATCTGGAAGAAGACACAAGTACTATCTTTGTGAATGGACTATGCTAAGATTTTATGGACAGAAGGCAAAAAGCACTGACTATAAAAGCAAAGGCTGATGTAATGGATCTCAGAATTAACAATTTCTGCTCATCAAAAGGCACTCCGAAGGAAGATAATTCATCTGTAGATTAATCAGAGTCATTCTTGGAGGCAAGAAACACTGACATAAACAGGGACATTTCATATTCTTGAAACGGTTTCAAATACCAGTAAGGTATCGCCATTTAAACTCTGCATGCAACCAATAACATAGCCTCAAAACAAATTACGCAAGAACTGACGGAACTAGAAAAACAAACATATAAATCCATAAACAAAGAGGTAGATGTGACCACATCTCTCCCTTTGATTAGCTGAAAAAACGAATTAGTAGAGGATCTGAAGATGACAGTTAATAACTGTGATCTGACAAACCCGTGTAGACCTGTGCACCCAGCAACTGCAAAATGCGTGCCCCTCAGTATGGACACGAGCATTTACCCACCCTGCCCCTCAGTATGGACACGAGCATTTACCCACCCTGCCCCTCAGTATAGACAGGAGCATTTACCCACCCGGCCCCTCAGTATGGACACGAGCATTTACCCACCCGGCTCCTCAGTATGGACACGAGCATTTACCCACCCGGCCCCTCAGTATGGACACGAGCATTTACCCACCCGGCCCCTCAGTATGGACACGAGCATTTACCCACCCTGACTATAGGTTGAGCAACAAGCCAAGTCTACAAATCTCTATGATATGAAATCATATCAAGTTCTGACTACGATGAATTTAAGTAGAAACTAAAAGCAAATAGATTATTTTTAAGAACCTGAATATTTGGAAAGTGAGCAAGATAGCCCCAGATGAACCATTAGTCAAAAAAGGAATTGCAACCGACTCTAGGAAGTATTTTGAACTGAATGAAAACACACACCTCAGGACTTACAGGACATAGCTAAGACCGTGCTCAGGGAGCAATGGGCAACTTTGAATGAATGCATTTATGTAAGAAAAGGGCTAAGAATCAATTATCTAAGCATAAACTTCAAGAAGTTGGCATAAATACAACAAATTAAGCCAAAAGAAAGTGGGAGGGAAGAAGAGAACTGAAAATAGAACATGATAGTACAGCTGAGAAAAACCAGGAGCCCAAATTCGGCTTTTTGGGAGAACTGGTACAGTGGGTGTACATCTGGCAGGACCGCCAACAAAGTAAAGAAGGAACAGGTGTCTCCATTCGGGTTGCCATACAGAGAGGCACCCAAGACCTCCACTGTCCCCTTGACAGATAAGACAAGGGGGATATGTTTAAAAATCAGCAGTTTTTCACTCATCGGAGGGTGAGGATACGAAGAAACCTGGACCCACTAAGTCCTCACAAGGGAAGAGCCCTTCACAGGAAAGAAGGGACCAGGCTGCTCCTGGCTGGCAGGGTGGCGGGAGGAGGGGTGCCCACCGCACAGGGTGGGGAACAAACCAGCCACATCCTAGTGGCCGTATGCACCCTGGCGTAATGGTTGAAACTTCAAGGAGCCTCAGTGACACCACGAGCCTACGCCCACCCACCCTTACTGGGTATGTGGGAACAACACAAAGGCTGCGGGCAAGGAAGCTGAGTTCGGGGATGTCCTCCTGGGGCACACAGGGGGGTCCTTGCGGTCCTGGGCGAAGGAGAGGGGAGGCCGTGATGTGGACACCCCAAGCTCTGGTCCCTAATGCATCCCACTATCATCCTGATTTTCAAACTGTTTTCAGCCGGAGCTTGTGAGTTTATTGAGACCTAGAAGCAGGAGCGTAGCGATAACAAGAACCAAACTACAATAGTGAAGCAGCTTATGCTTACATATGCGCTCGCTGCATACTAGGTGCTCTTCCAACTGTTTCTATCTGATTATCTGATCCTCATAACAAGTCAGAGAGGCAGGCACCATTATGACCCTCCCTCCCATTGCACAGAGGTTCAACCGAGGCACAGACGAGCTAAGCAGCTCATTCAAGACCACAGGAAGCAAAATGCAGATTCAACTAGAGGGAGATCCGCCTTCCCCATCACACTGCTTGCTGAGGCAGGCGGGCGAGGCTGTGGGGGAAAGGCACTCTGACACGTTGCTGGTGGGAGGCTGAGCTGGCAGACTTCCCATGCAGACTGACGTGGCTGTGTATCAAAATCAGGAGCGCCTACAATCTTCCTGCAAGCAAACAGCCTCTCTGGGAAGTCAGGCCACACGCTAGCAAGGGTGTGAGATGATATGCGCACAGGGTCGATTATTACAGAGTTGTCTGCAAACAACCCAATATCCATGAATCAGAGAATATTTTTTAAATTATCTATTTAAACAATGAAATGGTATGTACTGTTAAAAAAGAAAAAAAAGGAAAGGCTCCATTCTCTAAATTGGAAAAATCTGCAAGACACTTTGTTAAGGTGTAAAAAGCAAGAGGCAGAACACCACATCTTGTCTATGGGGGTGGGAATCAAAATCTGCATTTCTCCTTGCCTACATATATATATACATAAAGAACCTGGGAAAGGACACGTACAAAATGCTTGTCTCGTATGTTGCTGGCAGACATATAATGGCACAAGCAAACCTGGGAAGCCATTTGTCAAGATCTAGTAGTGTTGAAAATGCGCATGTCCTAAAGTCAGCCACGCCGGCGCAAGCAGCCATCCCGGGGAAGCCATGACACGCGAGACCAAGGGCCATGCACGAGAACGCTCCCGGAAGCGCTCCAGGACAGGGACGGGGGTGAGCATTGACACCAGAGCAGACAGAAAACAGTGAGCGGAAAACGTGAGGGTACGTGTAGTTTGAAGCCATGTACATGGACATTTTTAAACATAAAAGTCACTTCTGATTTATAAGTACATACGCAATGCATACCTCGATGATAATAGGATAAAAGTCACCTTTGAGGAGGGACAGAGAGTTAGGAGAGGAGGCCTGCTCCAGTTCTGGCTGCCGCATTTGCGGTCTTGAACAAGGAGATACAGGGTGAAAAGGAAAAGACTCTTAGAAGCTTCATGTGTCTGAGTCACTGCGAGTCTATGTTTCTTGAGTTTCTAGGCGATACCGATAAGACAGCCCATCTAATAACAGTACTGAGAAAATATGACACCAGAGCCCCACCGGTCTCTGCTGGTTTGAAAGAAAGAAAATGACTGACTGAAACTAGTTTTGTCTCTGACTGTCATTTCTAATCAAGACTTCTTAGCTTCTCACAGTGACACATGTAACAGGAGCAAAGCACAAACATTAAACCGAGAAAGTAATCAACTCAAACTCTTTAGAACACAGTAACTTACCATGTATTATTTACTTCCCTTCTAAGAAATATCAGCAGATGCTAAAAAAAAAAAATCCTTGCAATTAAGCTCCCACTGACAAATAGAGTCATCACCGTGTAATTAGCTGAGCGCCTCTGATGTGCATCTCACATCTGGCGAAACAGGATGTAAGACTATTCCCCTCCACCAATGCCTGACATCTTGGAAATGTTTTCTAAGTCCCTACTTGTGAGCTGCATGGTCAGCTCAGTGCCACGTCCCAGGGAGACAGGAGAAGTCGGCGAGGCTTCCGGCAGCTTCATGCGGAGCGAGTCACGAAGAAGGGACAGAGGAAAGAAGAAAGCCCAGGGTTCAGGGTGGCCCTTCTTACAGCAGGAAGGAGCTATTATCGCCGTAAGGAATGACTGGGCCACAATGCAGGGGAAGAAGGAAATGTGGAGAGGTAGGCCGGCAGCGGGGACGGCCTTGGTCACCCGGGACTAGGCAGCTGGGAGAGCAGGCAGCACCTCTGCAGCTCCAGGGGTTGGGGGTCAGAGGCTGGAGTCCATGGCATGCCAAAGACAGTCTCTGGCAACCCCCCCCAGGTTGGTTGGGGATCCTAAGGAACAGATCTTGGAGTCACAGTGTGATGAGTACAAACCTGCCCTTGAATGAACCGCAGGCTGACTTCAAGTTACCTGGGTGGCTCTGAAAACAATCTCAAGCCCTGAAGTTATAAACTGATTTTGGAGAGCTAATGCCCTCCCCGCGCATGGCAGAGGCAAATGACAATGCTCTCCGAGAGAAGAAAGCATAGGGTCGAGAATCAAATTATTTCTCCAGGGACAACTGGATCCCTGCAAGAAAAAGAATGAAACTGAACCCCTATCTCATGCTACATGCAATGATGAAAGCAGAGTGGATCACAGACGAAACCTGAGGCCTGATACTATAAAGCGATCAGAAGAAAACATGGGTGTACACCTTTAGGACCCTGGACTAAGCAGTGGTTTCTTAGATAAGGCCCGAAAGTGATAAAAAGTAAGGAGGTAGTGATACATATTACAACATGGATGAACCAGGGAAACATGCCAAATCAGAGCGGCCGTCACAGAAAGACACAGCGTGTTCAGATGAAATGTTGAACACAGGCAACTCACACAGGCAACTCTATAGGAACAGAAAGCAAAGTAGTGGTTGCCTGAGGCTAGGGCTGGGAGTGAGGCTGGGCTGGGAGTGAGGCTGGGCTGGGGGTGAAGCTGGGNGGGGGGTGAGGCTGGGGGTGAGGGTGGGGCTGAGGGTCGTACGGTATGTGAATGCTACTTCAATAAAGTTGTTATATAAAAATTAGTGAATTAATTTTTTCTTCCCACACGAAGGAGCATCATGATCATGAGCGAGCCCGGCGTGCGGGAAGGACAAAATGACAGGAACAAGTACACCTACAGATGAGGTGGCCAGGTCCCCATGCCACCCAAACCGCTGCCCAACAACCAAGCCTGTTAGCTGCTTGTTGTGGAGATGAGCGACAAACATTTCTACAGGGAATTTAACTGTAGAAACTGGTATTCCCAGGTCGAAAAAGAAGCCACTAGAAATACTAGAAATCCATAACCAACATTCAGAACCCAGTGAATGGGGACAAATTTAACAGCAGATCCAGCTTTCAAGAGAAAGAGTGAGCCAGAAATTAACAAGCATTAACTAGATTAAGGAGAAAAAAGGAGGACATTAAGATATAAAGAGAAGATAAATAGAATATAGTGAAAATGCCTAACATATATTTAAACATAGTCGGAGGGGAGGATGAGACAAAGTTCTATTTTTAAGAGAAATGGCTAAAAATTTGTTTTCTAAAACCTAGAAAGATGACAATCCACAGATTTAGAATCCCAGGGAACTCCAAGCAGAATAAATAGAAAAGAATCTAACTCCATACACATAAAAAGAAAAAAAAAAATCAAAGGAAAAGAGAAAGTCATAGAATAGCTGCAGTGTGAGGCCGGCCGCCTTCTGAAGACCAGGGCTGGAGTGACTGGCCGCAAAGAGATCAGAACACTGCTAACAAAGACAAAACGGCTCGGGTTCACCCAGTTTTACGTACGCCTGAGAAACAGACAAGCTGAACTGAACGCGGGTCTGGGGGAGAGAAGCCAAGCGAGCGCCTCACCTTCAGCCACTGCTCGGCCTGCTCCTTGCTCTGGACCGCAAGGACCAGCGGGTCCGTGCCTTGCTGGGTGATTTTCAGCTCGTGCTTCTTCTTCTTGCTGTCCTTTGGGGTGTAGGTGATGTTGCAGCCTTGGAGGGGCAGTTCCATCTGGGGCTGCTGGTCCTTGGAGCTTTTGTAGCACTGCATTGAACAAGAAAGCAGAGTTAGCTTAAAGAGGGTTCCAGGAGAAACACGATACAGCTCTGGCAGGATGGGAAGGCCAGTGACTGCAAGGCATCTGAGGGCTCTCTAAGACCCTGGAGGGTGGTCTGCAGATGCCCACAAGTCACCCACACGGGGCATGCTGCACATGACGTGTCACTCCCACGTACGTGAAAATACGTCTCCTCTTCAGTTCGGCAAAGTCTACTGAGCATCGATGACATAACTCGGCGGGAAATAGAAACTCCCTCCTCTGATGGAGATCACGGACCAGAGAAGCTCCTCACTAAGTCACACGAACATGATATATTAGATTTGCCGAAAAGCACAGCCCTACTGTGGGCAATCATTTGGAAGCTTTCTTCTACAACCTATGTCACTGGGTATCTGCCGGTCTCATCTCTATCCCCTTTCTGAGACACAGATGAGGGACTTCCAGTACACAGAGCAACACGTCCCAGGCAACATGGCTGCCAAGATTTGCTTTCCAGTTGAGTACGGGATCCGAAACTCACACCGCTCCATTTACACAGCAGACGTCCCCTCTAAAGAGTTCAGTGCCGTGGCGAGCACTGAGATTTAGTTCACATCGCTAGTGCTTCATTTGGATCTGTGAAACCTAGGATCAGATCCTGTCCAAAGGCTTCCCCTCTCTCCTTGGGTCTAATCCTATGACTTGAGACCAAAAGCACATTCCTTCACGGAAATGGAAACGGACGGTCCGAGAGTGCAGACATCTGGGTCCTGGCTCTGCTCTTAATATAATCTAGCTCCTGGGAAGTCTCTCAGCTTTCTAAGCCTGTTTCCTCATTTGTAAAATGAACTATTGCTGTGATCATTGTGATTTTATTGAGTCACACGAAATGATTAATGACAGTAACATCTGCTACCAAGAACAAAGTGTCACTATCCCGTGAGGTGTTTCACCCTTTTACACTCGATTGCCACAGTTGTCCATTTTGCAGATGAGGAAACTGAGGCTTGCCCAAAGTCAGACGCGTGAAAAGCAGTCAACCCCAGCCCCAAATGGCGTGAGCGCATAGCTGACTCTCTCCACTGGGTGCTGTCTATGGAGGAGGGAGGGGAGGAAGAGACACCAGTTTTCAGAAGTGACTTCCAGAGTCTTCTCCTATTTTAAAGTTCCAAACCTCGGCTCCTGAGCGCCACACGTCTGGAATATACCCACGTTTTACAGAAAACCAAGGGATGGTTGCCCTGTCTGAAATGGAAGGAAAAAAATACACCAAAACCAACCAACCCCAGATTGCTATGAACTTTTCACCGTTTGGCAGTTTTTTGTACTCTCAGTGAGTGCAAGAAAAAAACAGAACAGCGAAAAGGAAACTAACAATAAGTGGATGGAGTTAGACAGGAAATGCCTCAGAATGGGTCTGTCACCAGCCCTTCGTTAAAGTGCAAGCTGGACATCCTTGCCATCGGACCCCCAGGGGAGCAGACTCTCAAACAGAGGGGGCAGCATACACCCTGAGAGCCAAGCCCGCGGGAGAGAGGACATGAAGAAGCCCAGTGGCCGGCCTGGGTGGAGCCCATGCATCTCTGGAAGGGAAGGCACCCGCAGGGTTGTCCTGATGCAGACCCGGTGGCGGGGGGCGGGGGGCAGAGCATGACCTGGGTGAACTGTCCTGATGGGGGTTCTGGCCCATCACAGTGTCCACTGCAGGTGCGCACTGATGCCAGACGCCTACCCAAAAAGCCACGGATAGTGGTGCCCACGGGAAGACAGGCTGGGAACATATAGGGAAGAGTCTGGCCTTGGGTTTTCCGTTTAGTTTTCTGTGCTGTTCAAACTTGGAAAGCATTTGTTGTGATCACTGTTAATCTTTTTTTTGCAGTGTCAACAGGGGTCATCTGGGCAGTTGGATCATTGGAGATTTTTTTTTTAAAGATTTTATTTACTTATTTTTAAAGATTTTATTTATTTATTTGACAGAGAGAGAGACAGCCAGCGAGAGGGAACACAAACAGGGGGAGTGGCAGAGGAAGAAGCAGGCTTCTAGCAGAGGAGCCCGATGCGGGGCTCGATCTCATAACGCCGGGATCACGCCCTGAGCCGAAGGCAGATGCTTAACAACTGAGCCACCCAGGCACCCCAGATCACTGGGGATTTTTGAAAGAAAAAAAAAAGCTTCATAATAAAAATGATTAACTTTGATTCTGCATTTTATCAAAGACATGTTTTCGGGGCGCCTGGGTGGCACAGCGGTTAAGCGTCTGCCTTCGGCTCAGGGCGTGATCCTGGAGAT
>NC_048228.1:107044918-107060753 GCF_002007445.2 Ailuropoda melanoleuca
GGGTGACCCTGCCACACACCCACAGGCTTTCTGCCCTGGTCCAGAACTCCTCTTGTACCTGAGAGCCCACTGCAGGTTGTTACACAATTTCCATAACACACCCACGTCTTGCAGCCATAATGTCAGACTGTAAATAAGGACCACATTAATCCTTTTCATCTTTCTTTTTTTCCCCTCATTCTTCACTTTAAAATTCCCCCATGGCATCATTTTTGGCATATTCTAAATTTGGGAGAAATTCAGGCCACACATGTGGAAAAAATATGTATTCTCACTGTTTAAAAAATTTTCTGAAAACCATTAATTTAAAAATATACAACATCCTAAGACTCTAGTAAAAGAACATTCCCACAATTCACAGATGAAACTATGAAGAATAGTTCCCCTGAAGAGGGATACACGGAATCATAAATTCTCCTGGGTTCCGTTTTAATGATATAATTCTGTGATTTTCACCCCAAAGTTAGCTTGAAAGAAAAACAACATGCAGAAGTGTACTCTGAAATTCGTCATCCCTATAATCAAGCACGGTTTCTAAAGCTGGCAGGACTGAAGGAGGGAGGAGGGCGCATCACACGCACTCACGGCCCCCGGCTTCCTTACGGGGTCCCTCGTGGGAAGGATACCAGAGCAGAAGGTCGCTGTGGCCCTGCACCCGCCTCTCGGCTACTTAGTCCATCTTCCTATTCAGCCCCTTGGGTTAAACAAAAAAAGAATCTGCCTCTAGCTTTCCAAAAGAATTTCCTTTCCTGGACACTGTCCTCCCAGACCGCGGCTGGCCTGCCCGCCCCACTCAATGACCTGGCTTTGAGGAATTCACTGACTCACTACACATGAGAAAATCCATCTTGCAACTTCTGGCAAGTTAAAGCCTGTGCATTTCCACCAGCATCCACGGCAGACACTGGCCCGGGATGGGAAAGACACTGCCTGCTGGTCGGTCGCTGCAGGGACCGAGACCAAGGGCACTAAAGGCTCAGCAGCCGCCGGCACTCACTGCCCGGGCGCCTGATGGCGGGGAGCTCTGCGTACGGTGGCTCTGAGGCCGGAGGGCCTCCCCGTCCTGCCAGCTGCTGCCAGCCCTGCCCGAGTGTTGGTCCCGTCCAGCGAGGCCACCAGCGGACCCCAGTGGCTGCGGGGCCCCATCCCGCCCGCCGCGCATTACCAGCAGCTTTGTGTCCTTGACGACGCAGAGCAGCTTGCTCCACTGCCCGAAGCGCTTCTTCCTCAGCAGGAAGGCGCAGATCTTGGCGTCCTTCACCAGGTCCATGGAGGCCTCCTCAGACGGCCACTGGTGCCGCGTCTTCTTGCCCTTTCCGTCCTCCTCCTCCTCATCGTACGACTCGTAAGAGCTACTCATTGCATCCGAGTCATAATCTGTCGGAAGTAAGAGAAGAAGGAAAGGTAAAGGGCCTGCCTACAAACCCCTCACCAGGAGCCTACCCGCGGGCTCAGGAGCACGTCTGTTGTACCAGTAAACGAGGAAGGGCTCTGCGTCCGGCGAGCCAGGCACGGTAATTGGTAAAAACGGGAAAAACAGCCACGACAGGCAGTGCAAAGTAGCACAGCTTTAAACTGAAGCGTCTTAGAATTCTCTCTGTGAGAACCAGTCCTGGCCTGTTCAGCGAGGGCTGGGCTGCCTGCAGACCCCACGTCCTTGGATCCTGGCCACGCCGCTGCCAGGCGAGGGGACCCCAGCCAATGGGCTGCCCCCTGTAGGGTGCAGCTCTTCCACGCCACACCTCAAGGTCAGGGTCCTCGAGTCTGCGAGGTCCTGCCTGCGCACATCACCGCTCGATGCCCTCGCTAACGTTCCAGCCCAAGGCCTCCCTCCCCTCGGGGCTTCCAGAGAGACATACACACACGGCTCTCCTTCTTACTCTGTGGGGTAGCAACACTTCCTATCAGATTATGTCCAGTTTCCGAATGCGGCACATTCTCTCTCCCTGCTGGGGCTCTGCTCACGCCATCCTCTCACACGGGCTTCCAGCTCAGCCACTCAACCTCCTGCCTTTAGCTGAATAAGTGCTCTTGCCTTTCAGGGTTCAAATATGGACACTGCCTCCAGGATGCCCTCCTCAAATCACCACAGCTGGTGGCTGTGGACTTGTGTCCCCCCTAATTCGCCCGAGTAAGACTATATTTGGAGACGGGACTTCTAGGAGGTAATGATGGTTAAGTGGGGTTATATGAGTGGGGTTCTAATTCAATAGGACCAGTGTCTTTATGGGAAGAGGGAGAGAGGGATGTAGCTCTTGTCCACCACACAAGGACACATGGAGAAGGTGGCTGTCTATGGGCCAGGAAGAGGCCATTGCCACAACCCAACCGGGCCAGCACCCAGCCCGTGGACGTCCAGCCTCCAGAACGTTAAGGAAGGGTCAGGTGTTTTGTCACCAATCTTGCTACGGTGTCTTGCTACGGCGGCCTGAGCCGAGGCATGGGATGAAATGCCACTCATCTCTGCTTCCACACCACCCAACACAGCCTGTCCCCCTGTGCTGTCATGGCTGTGTGCCTGTCTGCCTCCCTATTTCGACCATGAGCTCCCTCAGGGAAGGAGGACCACCCTGTAGGGTGGGGCCGTCCCAGCCCATAACAACGTACAACGCACCCGGCGCAGGGCAAGAGCAAAGACCTGCAGCAGGGCGGGCTGCTCGGTGAACCTCAGCTCTACCTGCGAAGTGCTCGGGCCAGTGGCCGGCACAGCCAGGAGGCTTCATCAGCACCAGCGGCTGCCCGTCATACTCACTTCCGCCCTGCTGGATGATACGCTCCTGGAGACAGAGTCTGAATCCTCTCTGCATCCTCAACCCCAGACGCATTGGCAGGACACCCACTTCTCGACACGGCTGAGCAAGGAACGCCTCCGTGCCGCGTGACTGATGTGGGGAAACTGTGGCTGAAGCCACCGGCTACACAGCCGAGTAGAGACGCCACAACGGCAGACCTCACGCAGAGCAGAACTCACCTTTCTCCCTTCCCGGGAACCAGAGTACGGTCTGTACTCGGTGTCACACCGACATTTCAAAGCCGTCACGAAGACTCATTACTAAGGGAGGGACAGAGGCCTGGGGGCTCAGGTTGAGTTTTCCAAACATGATAAAGAAGTCAGGGACAGGTTTCCAGCAAGAGCCTAAGCGGACAGGGCTGCGAGCGAGTGGAGCCCCGGGGGGGTGGGCTGGCAGCCCCAAGGTCCCTGCAGAGTGCTGCCCAGGATGTGCCCAGGGGACCATGCAGGGGGTGGGGGGGCAACTCTAGGCCCGGACTGCTGTGGACAGTGCATGAGGACCATCGTTCCTGCGTATGCACGACACACGGCCGACCACCCGCAGTCGGGCCCTCCTCCTGAGCCCACATCTCCCCGCCTGCATTCGCACACCCCGCCACCACCCACTTTCATGTGCTAGCCACAGGTGGCTACTTAAATTCAGTTCTGATTCAAGTCAGATAAAATGATCTGTTCAGTTCCCTGATGGCAAGAACCACATCTCCAGCACTCAGTGCTCACTGGTGGCTAAGTGGATGTGACGCCGAGAGCACAGGCAGGGAACCTCTCCGCTGCTGGGGAAGCTCTCGTGGCCTGTGCTGGAGGAACCCACACCTATCCGGGAGGGCGGTGTAGGCTGTGGGAGATGGGCTGCGAGGACAGCACATGTGGGACAGGGAACACTACAGATAACATTCGATCTAGAACGTTCATGAGGCATTGCCAACCAGACCGAAAAGTCTAGAAGGAACACAACGAGCAAAAGCATTGAAAAATATCATTTAAAGAACAGAGGGGATCTTTTCATTTTCCAGTAGCATTGAGGTGCTTGCCACAATGCCAAGCTAGCGGTTCCGTTTGTGGGGAGGGGGCCATGACGAGGAAGGGGCCCACAGGGGGGTTCCAGGGCCGACGTGTTCTATTCCTGACCTGGTGGTGCTTGCACAGATATTCCACATCATAAGTCAGTAAGTCTATATTCATATTTTGAGTACTTTTTGGTAAATACTTTATGTTTCAGAATAAAAGGGTTTTAAAAAGTTTAGCATGGCTAGAATGTAGTTCACACAGTGGGAGTGGCGGGTGGCCAGACTCCGAGAGCTCATGCCGCTCGGCGACCCAGTGCAATCTAAGGTCTCAGGTGGGCGATGTGCAAACTCAGATTTTCATTTTAGGAAGGTTACACTCAGAATAGTTTGAAAGACCAAGAGTCCCTCGGTGCTTAGCTCATTTTCTAGAACATCGAATCCAGTAATCATTTAATGAACAGATGAGCAAAAGCATTAATGAATAGCTGTAAATGGGAGAAATACCTTTGATTTCATTCATTCAGCCCGTATTTACTGAGGGCTTACCATGTTCCAGGCAATCTTTCTCATGCTTATGCAGCTGGCCTTGAACACAGGTCTTAACTGCCTGGGTCCACCTAGAAGCAGATTTTTTTTTTCAGTAAATACAGGACAGTATTTAACTGCCTTAATAACGTTTTCGTTTCTCTGGCTTTTTCACTGTAAGAATACAGTGCAGGATGCACAGGACATAGAAAGTACATGTCAACAGACTGTTTGTGTCATCAGCAAGCCTCCAATCGACAGGAGGCGACAGTAGCTAGGATTTTGCAGAGTCCGAGTGACACACGGATTTTCGACAGTGCAGGGTGTCAGTGCCCCTGACCCCGTGGTGTTCACGGGCCAGCTGTAGTTTGATGCCAGGTGCCACAGATAAAGCCGTGAAAAGACCAGGCCTGCCTCGCCTTCACAAAGGCCTTTCACGCAGCGCTCTCGTGGGTCCTCTCAGCCACCCAGAGACGAGCATGCGTCTGTACGGTGGTCCCGCCTGACCCACGGTCTATTTCTGCTGTTTCAGTTACTCGCGGTCAACGGGTGTCCAGAGTCAGGTGATCCTCCTAACGTAACATCAGGAGGTCAGCAGTGGCCTCACGCTGCGTCACACGCCCACGCCACTCAGCTCCCGCGTCTCCTCACGTGGGCACTTTACCACCTCATGTCATGGCAGGAAGAAGGGTGAGCGTGGGACAGTAAGATGTTCTGACTCAGTGCGGCTGCCACTGCGTCCCTCAACTCGGCCACTTTTAGGGTAGTGCACTGTTATACTTGTTCTACTGTGGTCCCCTCCTACTGCACCTAATTTACAAATGACACGTCATCACACGGTGTGTGAATAGGGAGAAACACGGCACATACGGGGTTAGGGACTGTGCACAACTGGCACCCTCTGGGGGTCCTGGCACGTCTCCCCCGAGGAGGAGGGGGACGGCTGACAGAGCCCCCGGCATGTCCTAGAATCCCGTGTAGACGTCCACACTTCTTACAGAATACGGAGGCAGATCAAAGAGCCAGCAAGAGATCTGTGTGGATCTGTGTGTTTACGGGATGTTGCTGGTTAGGAAACGTTCTTCACGCCAGACACTTTTTCACAGGCAGTTCTGACGGAACTGAAGAACATTCCAAAAAACGGTGACTTTCAACTATAAAACGTTAAAATGTGTATTTTAGACACATAACCATCCCCCATGAAATCACAACTGGCATTTCAACCACTTGACCTGGAGGAGGGAGAGGATGAGGAGGAGAGAGGGCAACCAGAAAACTGAAAATAGGTCTGAACCCCAAACCCAACAAGACCTGTAGTGATGGTGCCGCCGACCCAGCCCGGCTGGAGCCAGCTCCCCAGAATTCCCTGGCCGGTATGGCCGGTGGGGTCAGCACCAGGGAGCGCCACTGGGAGAGACTGCACAGCTGCAGCCCCACACCCCGAAGGTCGCTGCAGGGTGCCAGGTGCTGCTGGGGCCCAGGCATGTGTCGTGGTGTATTGCCCGCCCTGCTGCTGGGCCCCCTCCTTGGGCGGTGCAGATCTCTCCAGGCACCTGTAGCACAGCTGAGCGTGCCAGCCTCTTCTGTGTCGCTGTGTGTGTGTGTGTGTGTGTGTGTGTGTGTGTGTGTGTGTAAGGGGGTCGCGGACCGACGGGGTGCAGTTTGTCCGTGCGGACTTCAGTGTGCCCTGAGCTCCGCACCTCAAGCCCGGCTGCTCTTCGGGACGGCTGGGCCGCCCAGATGCACCGGCAGCCGCTCCAGTGGCGTCCGGTGGCTGCCATGATTGTGTGAGGTCCAGCCCCTAGAACAAATCTGTTCCACGCCACAGTGGCTCTGCGTCTCTGATCACACCCTGTTCTCAACGGTAACAGAAGCCCGATGGCGGCAGGCTCCTCGGGTGAAGCTCAGCACATGCCCTCAGAACTTCAGAGCACGGCTGCATCAACCTCTGGAAACAGTGATTTTCCCTTTGGAAACTGATTCTGGCTCCCTGACACCCAGCCCCGTCTAAATGCTTGGTCGTGGGCGCCTCAGCCGCCCGCAGCGGGCTCTCAGTCACCCGTCCCACCGCACAGCACCCGACCAGTCTGCATCACCGGGCCCAGACGCTGTGAGTGACAGGGGTGAGCCCGTAGCTGCAGTGTGTGTGCCCTGTGCCTGCTGCACGGGCTCCTCCTCCCAGCACGCCCTCCTCAGCGCGGCCGAATGCTGTGGTTGGACGGTCAAGACTGGGGGGACTGGCAGCAAGCAGGGACTGCAGAAGGGACTGCGAACGGACCTCCCAGACGGGCTGAGAAAGTGAAGATTTACACACCAGGTGAGCACTTAGCAAGGCCTCAGCAGAAGATTTTCACAGCCAGGTACTAACGCGGCCCACTACACAGATGTCAGGCAGCCTCTTTCCCCACATTTCCCGTCCAGATGGACTCCGTACAAGTGGCTGTGGGGCAGAGGTGGACCTCCACTCGGCAGGGTTGTCTGACTTCTGGCCCTTCTGAGTGGACTGCCTGCACATGACACTGACCCCTGGGGTGTCAGCCAGCCACCTAGTAACTGGATGACCTCCATTGTGAAAGGGGCAGCAGGGCGTTCTCACTGGAAAGATCACTGAAGAAAATTTGCCTTCCGTGCCACAGTGCTCCCTCGAAAGCACCCCCAGTCTTGCAGAATGCCCTATTCCCCAGCATGGGATCCCACAGCATTGCTCCTGATCAGAGAACCTCATGTCACCGCAAATGAAGCCCGCGCTATGGGTCTGTGCAGGCGACTCACAGGTCTTGCTTGCCGTGTCCCCATCACCTGAAGCAGCTGACCCAAGAGACCAGTGGAATGCCTTTCGAATATTCAGTTCCAGGATCTGCTTGACTGGCCACCCCTAGGAGACTGGAGATGCTATCTTCCAGAACACTTTCTAGCAGTATCTGCTCTACCCCAGTGGGGCTCTTTCCTCCAGATCTGGGGCTCACAGGTCTGGGAACTCAGGGCTGAAAGTGGTAGTGGCTCCTCTCACTGTTACCCTAGGGACCCACTGACAAAATTTCTGCCTCAAGCCCCCAGGTCTTAATTTCTAAGGGGGCAACATTCCCTCCAAAGGACATGGTCATCGCTCTATCAACCTGGAAGTGGGGTCAACAAAGAGTGGGTTAATGGCAGTGGCTGCGGGGATCAGTCACGGCCACACCGGTGGGGAGGAGGAGGTCCCTGGGGTGACCCTAAGTACTCCCATGCCCCACGAGTGAACCATCCAATGGAGCCAGACCTTTCAGGAAGGAAAGATGAGTCATCCTACCAGGTGATCGACCAAGGTGCTTGCCGAGGGCAATGGGAACATGAAGGAAGTTGTAAATACACGGTATGACCGTTGACTGGTTGTAGAAGTAAGGACAGGACTAGTTACGCACCAGTCTTTTTGTCCTGACCCTGATATCTGTGTATGTATGAACAAGTTCTCTTCCTCCCCTCTCCCTTTCCCTACCATCCAGCAGCAGCTGGCCATGGACTCCACATTGAAGCTACAGGCTCTCCAAGGGGAGAGGAGGACTCCACTGGAAGAGAATGGGTGTCACCCCAAAGTCGATAAAGGGACTTTGTATCCCCTGGGGCAGTTAGGGAGTTTTCCATGATGCAGGCGATAGTGGAATCACGTTAACCTGCACTGTGATTCTGCTCTTGTCTTTACTTGGAAATTCAACGTGGTTAAGAGAGGCGTGCTCAGATGCCAAATGGACACAGGAGAAATGGCAGTGGTTTTACACCGTATCAACTCGGCACGGCTGGAATGCCATTTCCCCAGATTCCCTTCCTGGGATGGTTCTGGGTTAGGGCTGGCCACAAGATCTGGAAGGAGGGAGGGGAGCGGCCAGCAGTACGTGTCGAAGGCTGGCGCAGGTGCCGGGGGCTGCGGCAGCTCACGCCCGCCGTTGCTGGCTGGCCGGCCCTCTGCCGGGGCCACAGCCCCTGCACGGCCTCTCCCTCGCCATCTAGGCCCGGCCAGAAGCGAGGAGTTCTGCCAAGGCTCCACGTTCCCTCCGACGGCCAGCCCTGCCGTTCCACGGCTGCGTCAGGTCCTCCTGTCAGGGACCCTTCCTTCCTCTGCGAGAACCACAGCTGATACAGGGTTCGACAGAGCTGCCGTCAGGTTGCTGAGTAACCCATCTTCCTCGGGAGGAAGGCGAGGCCCTCACCACCCGCGGCTCACCCACAGATGCCTGATGAGGGAGCCTGGGCACGCCGTCCCCACTGACTCACTGCCCCAAGCCTGCGTCCTTCTGCACTTGGTTCAGTGAAGGCTGCCCACCCGTTGGCAACTATGGGACGGCTTCTCAGAGAACAGGACAGAACACATCACTGAGGTGGGGCTTCACAGACTGAAAACGGCCTCTGGCCCCCAAGTCAAAGGAAAGAACTCAGTTTCCAGCCTCGAAAGTATGTGGGGAGGGGGAAGGACGGTGGGAACAGACTGGAGCCAAAGAGTCCCGGCGCTAGGAAATGCCCTCATGGAAAAGCTTGTTTTCCCAGTGAGGGTCTGAAAGACAGCAGGCCACTTCAGGTCCTGTGCTTTCTGATTAACCTCCTGACTTCTGAAATGGTGGCCACTTAGAAATCACCTGAGTGCATTTTCCACAAAAGGCTTTTAACAGAGAACTAAAACATTTGACTTCGAGACCTCAAAACCCAGCACGTCCTAACCCGCGTGCCAGAACCGCCCCTTTCCCTCTCCAAATACGACTGCTCAGGGAGCTGAACAAACAGACTCCCGTCCTCCAGGGGCCCCCGTCCAGCTCGCATGCAGAAAGCACGTCCAGGGAGGCCCTCTGGGGACACTCCAGGGATGCCGAGCTGCAGCGTCTCCGCCTGTCGGCTGCCAGGGAAGACAGAGGCAGAGACGTCGGGCCACAGGAGGACAGCCCTGGGACCGGGTATGCGTTTCCATCAGAAGACAGATGATGGGCCACCACGTGCCAAGAGTGTTAATGTTCCCAAAGCCTGGTGACTAAAATGAGCAAATCCCCGACTTTCTGTTTAATTTTTTACAAGAAAAGCAAGGTTCCCTGGTCCACAGGGACTCGGACACTCTCCCTCCACGGCATTCAGGGACACAGCTCCCTGCCTGATGGAGCATCGAGGCAGGAATGAAGCCAGTGATCCCAAACCAAACTGCAGAGGTGCTTGTGAGGGCAGACCAGCGCCAGGCCAGGACAACTCTAGCTCGGCAGGAAGGTTCTAGTAGAGCCCCTATGAAAGCTAGAAGAGGCAGACGGGCCGGTTTTGTACCCAGGCTCCTTCCACTCCCTCTGCACAAGGGAAGCAGCCTCAGGTGCCACACCCCAGGCAAGGGGCACCGCAAACACACACCATGCGAGTCTCTGCCTTGTGACCAAAGGGGACACAGTTCACTGAGACCCACGACCCACAGCAACAAGGTCTCACCCGGCGTGAGTCAGAGAAGGACAACCATCTGAGTTTCCAAAGGCACTGCAGGCTTTCGAAGCCCTTTCTCTGGCTACCCCTCCGGGGTCAGCACTGCCCGAGCTCCACACGTCCCCGGTGTTTGGCACCGCCCCGACTCCCCTCCACATCCAGGCAGCGGGCCACGCTCCCCACAGTCCCACACATCAAGAGGCCGGCGGGGGCCAGGCAGACCCCACACTCACTCGACGTGATGTATTCTGGAGCTTTCCCGGGGCTCAGTGGCACGGCTTCCTCGTAGTAACCTTCCGGGAGAGAGGATGTCGGTAGCGGTGGTGGCCCACTGTCAGGTGGCTGAGGAGAAGGAGGAAGAAAGACCACAGAGGTCAGAGCCATGACTAGAAAATTCTATAGTGTGGACTAGCAGGTGCTGACCGGCATTATCCATTCTCCTTTGTAAAGTCTATGGAAAAGGAGGGCTCGGACCCACGGAGAGGTCTGGAGTTCCGTTCCTGACTGGCCTCCCCTGCTTCCTTGCCCGTATCCACCCACATCCCGGCCTCGGCCGCGCGCCACTCAGTCCACACCGGCTCTCCAGTGCCAGCAGCCCCGAGCACCCCGGCACAGCCTGCTTTGGGGGCAGGGGCTAACTCACAGCCCTCTCTCAGGCCCCGCCCAGAGCTGACCCTCCTGCGTCCCCTGGACCCACACCCCTGCAGAGGGGCCCCGGGGTACAGGAACTGTCCAGATCCCCCGGCGCTCATCACCACATCGCACCATGGGAGCAGCGGCTGGATGAAGGAATGTGGCTTGCCCCCGATCTCACCATACTCCCAACATGGGCCAGGGAAACTTTTCAAAACTTATAAAGAAAATCCCCTCTGAGCTACTCTCTTAGAAACTTCTGTTGAGAAGAATCTGCTTGTGGCGAAAACCAATCGCATGAGTTTCCTGTCAGACTCTGGGACTGAGGCACTCGGGTTTTGAAGCCATGACTGAGAACACAGAAGAGTCGGCAGGACTGTCCAATGGGAAGCCCCTTCTCCTCACACATAATACTGATGACAGTGCACGCTGCCCCCTCTTCCTATGGACACCTAGGAGCCTGCTGCTTCTATCGCTCGCTGGCCCTCATGCCAATCGCAGGTTAGAAGGGAAGAGCGAGGAAAGTCAGCATTTGCCAAACCCCGGCTACCTGCCTGGCGCTGTACTGAGCGCTGCTGCACTGGCCACAGGTGGCGTCAGGCACCGTCACCGTACTCAGGAACCCTGCGCAGTAGGAATCACCTTACCTTACAGTCACAGAAACAGGGTGTGAGGCTTGGGGTCTACAACAGCCTCCTCGAAATCAGGGGCTAAGAAAGGACAGAGCTGGCTTCCCCAACACCAGGTCTGTCCTGGTGCTGACTGGCCAGACGAAAGCCCTCTTTATATCCATATTCACCCCCTTCCTTTTGTAATTAGCTCACACACCTATATTCTATACCCAAATTAGAAGGCATCACTGAGAACGGAACAGAACACCACCCCCAAATGGAAGATCTACCAAGTTGAGTTTCCAAGCAGAACACTGTTCCGAAGAAATCAGAAGGATTTATACCCATATAAACTCTCTAGGAAGTGAAACAACTCAGCTCTGAATCCAAGAAGCCCTTTGCGAATGACTAATCACCCTCTGTGCATCCAACCCACTCCTTCCTCCTGCCAGATGAAGGGTCATTTACACAATTTTCCTCCATCTGCTGGAGCCCAGTAATCTCCCCTCCACCCCCAGGCCTGTGCCCCAGGCTAAATAACCCCCGGCCCCCCTCACGCCTTCCACAAGGCTGCCTTTCCAACTGTCGTCATTCTGTGGTCGTACGCTGGATGGGACCCAGCTCCTTCATATCCTCCCGAAGAGGCAGTGCTTACAACGGAACCTGATACACGGCACTCAGCCCCAGGCAAGGTCTGAACAGGAGCCCATGCCCGGGTTAAAATCTCTGCTTGTTGCTTTTGGAAAAGAGCTGCTCGATTCACTGTGTCTTTATTCATGAAACAGAGAATGTGTCAACTTCCTCTTGGTGTGTTGAAACAGTCAAATTATTCATGCCCTGGGAAAGCATTACGAATAGCTGAATCAGACAAATGTTTGCGAATAGCACCGCCTCCCTTGCTAGGGCTACGAGAAATGCAAAGGTGCACAGGGCAAGGCGTCTGCTCCCTAGCTGACGGGCCCTCTCAGCTCTCGGACCCTGCTGGTGGCCATGTGTTTGGGACAGCTTTTCAACGGGTATGCCCTTAGGTCCAGTAAGTCTACTTCTGGAAACACACGCCGAGAGGTCAACTGGTCCGGTGAGCAAACATGTACAAAGATGTTCAATAAAAGATTGTTTAGCAAAATCTAAAAACAATCTAAATCTTCACCAAGAGAAGAAGGACGCCTCCACGTGCAGACATTGGACAGGACTTGTGTGAAAACCCTCCACCAGACACGGTTAAGTGAGAGAAAACAGGCACGCTCGGAGCCGTTGATATAACTGTGCGTGTTTAGGCTCAAAAACAGGAGGGCATCCACCAAAATGTTAACAAGTGGTCGCATAGCTTTATGGCTTGGCTCTCCTACAAATACTGTCATTTTAAAAATTTTTACATTAATCATTTTTAAAATCAGAAAAAGGTTAAACTATTTTTGCTTTGAAGTAATACCCTTCAAAAATGAATTTTTTTAAGATTTTATTTTTATTTATTTGCCAGAGAGAGAGAGTGTGTGTGTGCACACGAGCAGGGGGAGCTGCAGAGGGAGAAGCAGGCTCCCCGCTGAGCAAGGAGCCTGATGTGGGGCTGGATCCCAGGACTTTAGGATCATGACCGGAGCCAAAAGCAGATGCTTAATTGACTGAGCCACCCAGGCATCCCTCAAAAAAGAATTTTTTTTTAAAGATTTTATTTATTTATTTGACAGAGAGAGAGCACAAGCAGGGGGAGCAGCAGGCAGAGGGAGAGGGAGAAGCAGGCTCCCTGCTGAGCAAGAGCCCCATGTGGGACTCGATCCCAGGACCCCAGGATCATGACCTGAGCCGAAGGCAGCTGCTTAACCAACTCAGCCACTCAGGCACCCCTCAAAAAAGAAGAATTCTTACAGAGGAACACCTCATCCCTCCAAAAGGGACCCACACTCCACTTGCAAATATCACTTACCCTTGAAATTCTGGATTTCAGACATTCAAGCAGAGGCATCATGGCTTCCTAAATGCAAGCGGGGGGCAGGCTAAGAAAAGGTCCCCGAAATGTTAGTACCATTTCTTTCAGAGGAGAAACTTCTTTCAGAGCCTTTCCAATAGGTAAGTATTCACTGAAATCACGATTAACAGGAATTTTTAAAACTACAAAACAGGGAAGACAGATTTCCCAAAGGGATTATGGAAAACCAGAGAAAGCAGAGGACGGGCAGGAAGCAAGAATGTAGCACGAAGAGGCGAAGCCCGAGTCCCTGCACGCGCTACATGTGGGGCCAGCGCCGACCTGGGGCCGAGCGACCTCCCCGTAACTCTGGGCCCTGATGTCCTCACTGGTGACTGAGGCCTCCGCTGATGTCCGTCCCAGCTCTGAGAGTCTCATGCCGCTGTTCTTATCAAGTTGCAGGTCAGCAGGCTACAAGGGCAACTCGACCCGTCTCAAGACCTCAGCGAGAGCTGATGTTGGGGTCTCGTTAAATGGTAATGACGTGATCGCCTCTGGCCAGGGCAGGCACTGGGGTGTCCCTTCTACCGATGACACCGCACACCAGCGTGGCACCACTCCCGCCGGATTGTGCAACTCCCCTTCAACACCAGAAGAGACCCAGTCTGCGCATGGAGCCTGACCGCTGTCCTGCTCCTGTCACCCGTGTCCTGCACTGGCTCCCACAAAACACTCCAACCACCACAGCCTCTGAGGAGACTTGAGAAGAAATGTCTGAGGAAGGACTGCTGGGGGCTCGGCTGTGCTCTAGACATAAAGGATGGGAACGGCACAGCGTCAGTCACCAGACAAGGTCAAGTGCACCGAAACACTTCTCCCGCAGACTAGCCAGCCAGTGGAAGTGACTCTGTAGTTTAGGAACTCTAACCCGCCCTAAGGGAAGCTTCTCCTCCCAGAGGTCCATGTCTCACTAGAGAAGCCTGCATCTATGACGGGGTAGGAATACAACCTACAGGCTGGCTTGGCCATAACCGAATTCCCATCTTTTTGGAAAGAAAAGCCCATTAGTATTTGCTTTTGCCAATTTAAGGAGAAGCCTGACAGAAACTTATTTTCCTGTTGATAATAATAAATGTTATGCTTATGTAATTATATGGTAGAAACATAATTATCGCTGTTAATATGACTGTTTCAGCACTACAACAACGATACCTAACGTTTACTGTTGGCCTGCGTGTGGCAGACACGGCTCTGGGATACTTCACAGAGTTTTCTCCTGTTCAGAAATTAACACTAAGATGTTGGCATTTTGACTGATTTTACAAAGGAGGAAAATGAGGCCCAGGAGGTGAGGGGGCCCAACAGGGTCACATGTGTGCAGAGCTGACTGGTGGAGGAGCTGGAAGTCTGCCAGAGTGGCCCAGGCACTGAGCTGGAGGCCGGGGAACAGCACACACTGCATTTCTGTGTCACAACTGTATCCCGCTGCCCCTGCTGCTGTATCTGCTGCCCCTGCCGCACCTACTGCTGAGTCTGTTACAGCGTCTGCTGCGTCTGCTGCGTCTGCTGTCCCTGCTGCTGCACCTGCTGCATTTGCTGCTGCCCCTGCTATTGTGCCTGCTACACTTGCTACGGCATCTGCTGCACCTGTTGTCCCCGCTGCTGCACCTGCCACACCTGCTGTCCCTGCTGTTGTGTCTGCTACAGTGTCTCTGCACCTGCTACGGCATCTGCTGCACCTGTTGTCCCCGCTGCTGTGTCTGTTGCACCTGCTGCTGCCCCTGCTACAGGAAGGAGCCAGCAGCCCACTGAGTCCACTGGGTCCAACCCAAGCGCTTGCAGGTCACCCACTGTCATTCCCTCCTTCTCTTCAGGAAAGCGGGCATCCCTCATGCCCTGTGCTTCTCACAGCTCCCTCTCTGTCACCACGGGCGTCTGTTCCTCCACCCTCCCCTTCTCCCCAACCCATCACTCAGCCTCTGCACCAGAATCACCAATAAACTAAGAGCCCTGATGCCAGCAGAGGAAAATATCAGCCCAGAATCAAATCACTTTCTGACTTGAATTCTATCTATCTATATGGTGGGCATCCGGACTGTGGTTCTGTTTACAGTAACTAAATTCTAGTAAGAATAACATAATCCGAACTCAGAAAATCAGAGTTTAGACACAAGTACTTTAGAAGCACGCCAGGGCACCCACGTGGGAATCCAAATCTCCTACACGGCAGGGCATTTTAGGATGGTGTCCACACCACTGAGCGAGCCTGAGGAGTGGGGAACAGAATGTTATCGTCTCAGCTGCAAAAAGGGCTCAATCCTAACAGCATGGATTTTAAGTACTTTTCCTGGCAAAATGAAAAGTTTTGGCCAAATTACACCCTGCTCCATTCTGCTCACTACTGAACTTGAGTTCCACATAGCACAGGAGTAAACAGCAGGCATCTGAGCGGCTGTGAAGCTCCCTCTGGCTCCATTCATGCATGCAGAGAGTGGAAGCCTAGTGGGGGCCAGGTCACTGCCCCGCCTCCACCAGCAGGAAGGCACCGCAGGGAAGGCCAACGGTCCAATGGGAGTATAGACAGGATACATATCTGGAGAGCAGCCACAGATTAAATTTTTAAAAGATGCCACAGGAATTACACATGAGACTGAACTCCTCAGAAAGACAAGAGGGAAAAAAAAGAACACATGATTCATGTCCGCTCCAAGGATCACATCTGATTTCACCAGGAAACAAACAGTTTTCTTGTTTAAAATCTTGGGCTTTTGTCTCAACTCTGCAACTGGAAAAACACTTAATTTTGTCATAAAATCTCGAAGAGCCTCACGATCTCATCTGTCCCACAGATCACAGTTGCCTTGGAAGTACTTTAGGAGGCCTCAGTGCAGGCAGCAGAGGGCGGGGCGGGGGGGACAGAAGTGGGAAGCAGAGGGGTGGG
>NC_048228.1:107060898-107129293 GCF_002007445.2 Ailuropoda melanoleuca
AACAATACACTGACTGCCGCCCACCTGGACACCTGGCAGTGGTTAAAATGGCAACGCTTATGTTATGAATATCTTACCACAATTTAAAAAACCCTTCATTATTATCTGCTGACATAATAAGTGATCACTTTTATATTAACTCTGGCCCTAAAGTATCAAAGAGTTTAGTTGCTCTCCCACACCCCATCCAAACACCATATAACACCCTGCCATTAAATGACCAAATAAAAATATTTATAAATGCCTCGACTGGGTAGCATACAAATGCAGAGTCCCAGAAGGAGTCCAGCTTGCTCTCTTCTCTCAACCGTAGAGATCTGAGAGACCCCTGGCCTGGGCTCAGTGCTGCTCTGAGAAGAGATGGAGGAAGGAGGCGTGACAGGTGCTGTCGGCATCTGGCCCCCCGGGAAACGGCATGGGTGCTGGCCGGCCGCAACGTCCACACAGACGGGACCCGTTTCCTAGGGAGGTGGCCGCTGCTCACACACGCTCTACACCCATGTTCTACACGGAGTACAACAGCGGGATAGCTACATACTCTTGGCGTGAAACAAAACAAACTTCTTCCCAGACAGGCTTTGACTAAACACACGCATGTCTGGGCCTATCCCAGTCTCCTGTCGGAAAGCGAGGGAGCTCAACCAGATGGTCAAACACTTTGTGTACCACGCTTGCCATTTCCAGGATTCAGGAGAAGTTCTGCACGCACACACAGCACACACCCCCACACTCTCATGAGCACTCGAAAAGGTCTGCTGGCCACGCTGAAGGGCCACCGGGTCTCATGGGACACCCTCGGCTGTCACCATGTTTACTCCCAGGCCCGGACAGTGAAGAAACATTCCGACGTGCCCTCCGTGCATGGAGGCATCATCAACATTACAGGACCGACGTTTGGACGTGCTCCCCGTCCTTGACCAGCCGTCGGCATTTCCCACGGCACAACACAAGGAACGCAAAGAAGCATAGAAACAAACACCATCTCCAACAGGTGAACATTTAGTTGAATTAAAAGAACATTAAATGAGGCCCTGCTGTTAGGTCAGTGTGTGTAAAGTCTCAGTTACCAAGATGAACAAATCTCAGCGATCCCCCAGGGAGGAGGGATGGCAGGAGATGGTTAGTGGTAGTTGTATGACGCCCTGTTGGGCACTAAGAGGATAAAAAGGCCAAAGAAAACTCATCTGCTAGAGTCTACAACACCATCAGGTAAGATGAGGCAGCCCACATTCTATCACGTACCACAGAAGAGGCAACGGGAAGAGCGGTTCAATGGAGAAGACCTGGTGGGAGTGTCATTAATCTTACACTGAAACACGTCCTTCAGCAATTCTCAGCGGTGTTGATGGGAATTCCCTCGGGCTCCTCATGTCTGGCCCCTGCAGCATGGCAGCCTCACTGGCAGACACTGCCCGAATCCCATTCCCCAGCACACAGAGCCGCGTGCCTAGCCACCTGTATTTCCTTCATGTGCCCTCCCCTGTGGCACAGCCGCCTGGCCATGCCATCTCCGGCCCAGATGTGAATTCTCCTGAAAGTCAACTTGCCCACAGCAAATGACCAACCGGCCACAAGCCAATTCATCAGAAGAAGAGTGAATCCACCGAATGACCGCCTTTCTTGCTGAATAATGAATTCACTGAAAACTATCAGAAAAATACAGTAGACCCATTGTAACCAGTCTCTGCTTCCTGACTTGCTGAATTGACACCTGTTCTTCGTTCTCTCTGCAAAATGCCCCAACGGATGTCTGCAAATGCTAAATATTCATGGTCAATGACAGGTTCCCCTCCAGAGAGCCCTGCACAGAGTCCCCTCAGCTGAGTCGCACACTTACCGAGAGTCAGCCTTGTTCTGTAAGTGCTTGTACTTATTACTATATTTATGTTAACTTGCTTACCTATTACATCAATAAACCAGTGAAATAATGAGTACAAAAGGAGAGGTGATAACTCTCTGAGATGATTCTTTTTAGAAAGCTTCAGTCAAGGGGCACCTGGCTGGCTCAGTCAGTAAAGTGCGTGACTCTTCCTCTTAGGGTTGTGAGTTCAAGCCCCATGTTGAGTATAGAAATTATGTAAAAATAAAATATTTTTTAAAAAAAGAGAAGAGGGGCACCTGGATGGCTCAGTTGGTTAAGCATCTGCCTTCGGCTCAGGGCACGATCCCAGGGTGCTGGGATGGAGTCCCATGTCTGGCTCTCTGCTCAGCGGGGAGCCTGCTTCTCCCTCTCCCTCAGCCCCTCCCCTGTTCATGCTCTGTCTTGTGCGGGTGTGTGCTCTCTCTGTCTCTCAAATAAATATGTAAAATCTTAAAAAAAAACAAAAACAAAAACAAAGAAAGCTTTGGTCAAGACAAACCACGAAAGAAGGAAAGAAAACCATCCACTCAGGGTGGGCACGTTGACAAGGAATGAACAGCACAGCCCTCGAAGCCCCAGGGGCTCCAAACTCAGGCTGGCTCATGAGTGTCTGCATTTTACTCCACTTTAAGGAAACAAAACCTGGAAATCACTAACTGCCACAGGTATACGCAGAAAAGAAAAGCATACTACAGTGCGGGGCCCCACACTCAAGGAACGTAGCCCCTGGCCCCACATCAAAACCCCAGGGGTTTCAGAGGCAAAGGAGCTCTCTACATACCCATGTGTTAGGCACCAGTCAGGAGAAATTACCTACTGGTCAGAATCCTACCCAAAAATTACTTGTTTAAACTTTAATATTTAACGCCTATGTATACCTTTTTTAAAACTTCTCCCTTAAACCAGGACACTCTGCCATGCTGCGGCCAAAGGCAGGGATGGAGCATAAGCCAGGCACAGCGAGCGACAAGGACAGGAGAGAGAGAAAGAGCACACACAAGTGAGGGAACAGCGAACTGTATCTGAGGAAAAATCAGTGGAAATGGATTGATTATCCAGTGGTCAAAAATGGTAGAAAATTTTGGCTATTTGAAGAGTATGCTTCTTCTGAAATTGGCACTGAGAGTGACAGTCCCTCCACCTGGCCCGGACCGTATGGGACGTGTGTCTCAGTCCAGGGGAGGTACATGGCATGTCACACAGAAGCCTCCCCGCTCTGGTGGCGGCCCCCCGATGTCTGCAGCCTGGAAACCCCTTTCCCGATCTGCACTACGGGCGGCAGCACCTTGAGACGGTGCGAGGGTCGCGGGCTCAGACGAGCTGAGGGGAGAAAGCCCAGGTGAGTCCGAAGACAGCACCTAGACATGAATGAACTGCTGCCCGCTCAGCCAGTTCTACCTCTTTTCAGGCGGACGAGGTCTGCGAGGATCAGTGTCGTGCACAAACATTCTGGCCTACAGTTTTGCATTCTATCTAAAACAACGGGGCCGCCATTTACTTATTTGAGAGAGAGAGAGACAGCACGAGCAAAAGGGAGGAGCAGAGGGAGAGGGAGAAGCAGGCTCCCCTCTGAGCAGGGAGCCCTGCATAGGGCTTGTGACCTATGTGGGATTGTGACCTGAGCCAAAGGCAGATGCTTAAATGATCTAAAATTTTTTTTAAATCATAATAAAACAACAAATAACACATGAAAAAAATGAAAGCCAATCAAGTCGGTTTCTATAACAAACAGGATGAGTTAAAAAAAAAGGGAAAATAATTAAAAAGAAGCTTATAAAGAGGGAAAATACATAACAACGTTAAAAAAATAAAAACAGCATCTAAAAATCATACATTCAATATACTCTCAATGGCAGAAATATTCAATGTATAAAACAACAGATAAATAGTGAAGCTACAGGTGCAATTTAAAACAGAGAAAAAGTGAGCCACACAGGTAATTTAAATTTTCCTAGTGGCCACAGAAATTGATGAAATTGATTCAGTTACTGTCATCTCTAACTCGATTGCTCGTCATGCTAGCAATGCGATAATTACTAAGGAGACGTGCACATCCTTCCCTCATCCCCAGCCTTGTGAACCCAGGGAGCACGCGGCACTGGCGGCGACTCTCCGTGGCCTGGAGGCCCGTGGTCCTGCTCCCAACGGCACAGGGGAAGGAAGTCGCCGGCTCTTCCAGGAAGAGGGAAATGCAGGTGACTTTCACTTACTCCTAGGGCTTTCCCCCCAATTTTCTATAGTGATCTTACTGAAAACGCAGCACTTACAGGTGCATGCAGACCTAGCAGACTGGAAGGTTCATTTTCACAAGATCTCCAGGGGTTCAGAGACCGTGAAGGTTGGGGAAGCGCTGCTCTCTGTAGTAGCAGCGAGCTCTCGTGCAGGGCACAGATCCACCAGGCCCCTGCTCTAAGCGCTCGAGGTCTTCACGGCTCTCTTGGAGCATGTCAGCACCATGACAGCCTTTCAGACACATGAGTGTCCACGGCACAGCGACACTACAGTCAGCGAGCACAGTCAGACAAGGACGTGGCAGGGCGGGCCCTGCGGCGGCTGTGCTCTGTGTTCTGCTGCCTCCCAGACCCCCGCTTGGGAGCAGGCTTCGGTTCCTGACACAACCTCTCTATTCCGCGCTGTGGGCCTGCCTCAGCTTTGCAGCCACACCACTGAAGTAGTGATGTCCAGAAAAGACTGCACTCGAACCCAAAGAACCTGTTATGACTTTTGCCTTTTCTTGCCTATTGTGTGATCTTGAGCAAATCACATACAGTCACTGATCCTGAATTTCCTCGTCTGGAAACTGGGTATGCGTGCCCTTCACATGCGGGGGCTCTCTGAGTTCAAGCTGTGAGGACTAAATGAAATTACACGTGAAAAAGTAACAAGTGTGGTGTGTGATACAAGGTAGGGACCCAGGGAGTGCTAATGTCCTCTGTCCCCCTCTAAAATGATAATTAACAGGCATCTACTGGACACCAGCCACCAGGCTGGGGCGCAGGCAGAGCTGGAGGTAAACAGGACACGGCCCAGCGCTCCTGCAGTCCTCATCCTGGTGGTGAGATGAAGAAATGACTCATGCAGGGGGCGCCTGGATGGCTCAGTCAGTTAGCGTCTGGCTTCGGCTCAGGTCATGATCTCGGGGTCCTGGGATTGAGCCCCATGTCAGGCTTCCTGCTCAGCAGGGAGCCTGCTTCTCCCTCTCGCCCTGCCCCTATGCTCTCTCTCTCTCTCTCTCTCTCTCATGTGGTGCTCTCCCTCTTTAATAAATAAATAAAATCTTCCCAAAAAATGCCCCATACAGAAAGCAAACATTACAAAGAGAATTGCCAAGTCACTGAGTTTGCTCTGATTTTGAATGAAAGTCGAATTGTCCTGAGTAAGCAAATGAGCCAACAGCAAAAGGCAGAAAAAGCTAAATGGCAGGGCGCCTGGGTGGCTCAGTCGTTAAGCGTCTGCCTTCAGCCCAGGGCGTGATCCCAGGGTCCTGGGATCAGCTCCGCATTGGTCTCCTCTGCTGGGAGCCTGCTTCTTCCTCTCCCACTCCCCCTGCTTGTGTTCCCTCTCGCTGGCTGTCTCTCTCTCCCTGTCAAATAAATAAATAAAATCTTAAAAAAAAAAAAAAAAAGCTAAATGGCACATGTGAGAGCATCCCAAGACTGCAAAGGTGGCGAAAGAACTCCAAAACACATTCCGAATGCACAGCATCATGTAAAATACGCATTCCTGGAACGTGTACGTATGTTTTATCCCAGTAGAAGCATAATAATGAATATGAAAGGTGCAGACTACGATATGCAAATCCAGAGTGAGTTAGAGAGGGTCAAGTCCCCAGGCTCTATGCCATTGCTGTGCCTGCTAAAGCCTCTGATTGAAAAAGAAAAAAATCTGACTTAAGAACAGATTTCCATGGACCTGTAGCTCCACCAGTTTTCAAGGAGACACCAGCCTCCCGCTTGGCTATTACCAGCAGCCCTGGAAACCCACTAGCAAGAGAAGGCCTCCTTTCCTCCAGATCTGGGCTGTTATCACCCGCCCGGAGCCTCGAGTGGCCCAGGGGCCCGGCAGCTCTGCTGTGACAGTAGGACCACGCACTCACCAGCCACGGCTGAGGGATCTCCGGCAAAGGCATCTGGGGCGGAGCCGGCAGGCTGTTGGGGGTCTCCTGCCTCTGAGCACGGTCCTTCACTTCGAAACCTGAAAGCATCCACCAAACCACAGAACTGGGTGAGGAGGGGCAGGAGGGTGTGGCTGGTGCGGCCAGCAGCTGTCCCTCCCTCAGCCCCATCATGAACGCCTGGCCAATATCTGCTTCCTCTAAGCCTGTAGAACAATCCTGCTGTTCTTCTCCAGGTGGGGAACCTATGGCTGGAGAATAAAAAGAGGTTACAGAACTAATCGAAACATTAGCAGGTGGAAAGGCTGGAGCTGGCAGCGAAGCCTGCGTTCCTCCAACGCCTCGCGGCCTCATAGAGGTGAGCTGCTTTGGCCGAACTTCCACTCAGGTCAGTATCACCCATGGACTCAGGGGCGGGTGTGGCCCGGGAAGCAATACGTTTGTATCAGGTGCCCTCTTACAGACAGACACTGGAACACAGGGGTGCCATGCGTGTGCGGCTGGCTTAAGCTCGAGCCCTCGGCGCCCCCATACTCAAGTTGGGAAGACAAGTTTATACACAAGTACCTTAGGAAACATGACGATCACTGTGCCAGCAAAGGCAGGAAAGGAAGGAACCAGCTTTAATCTGGGCGCCGGACTATTTCCAGGCCAGAGCCCCCCCTGGGAAGACCCACAGAAGAACCGTGCAACAACAGTCGTCTGACTGGGTCACGCATGATGCGTAGGCAGGGAGAGGGCTGTGAAGACACAGCACCTGACCGCCAGGAGTGTGGTGGAGAATTCTGGCAAAGAACGGGGAACAGTAAAAAAGGGAAGACAGGAAAAGAACAAATCGGAATTCTACCACTAAAAACAATGAAGCAGACGGGCCCAAGGCTAACTAAAGAGCTCAGGGGAGAACGAGTCAGTTGGAAAGCATCGGAAGGCACGTGTGGAGAGACAGAGGGTGGGAACCCATCGGGCAGAGGAAGAGGAAAGAGCATCAGGGAAAGCCAACAGCAGCTCCCGAGGCCAGAGGCCCGAGCACCGCAGTGCATCTGCACCCGCAATGGGGAATGGCCAAGCAAAGGGAACAGGCAGAGGGCCTGAGGCTGGGAAGGAGGGCCACCTCTGCTGACAGGAGCAACAGGAGAAAGTCACGGTCCTGGTGACTGCGGGTTTACCGTGGGTCAGGCACTGTTTGGAGGCATTTTATGTCAACCCCTCTGACCCCCATGACGTCCCTCCCAGGCAGAAACTGGGAGAGGAGCGGACAAAGATGATGGAACTGGAGCACCGTCACCCACTCTTCCATCAGCTCCTTACAGGCTCTGCCTCCCTGCGCCTGGAAACGCAGCACTGGCATGCGGGGAGGCCCTAGGGGACAACGCGATGAATCAATACGTTCACGAGCAAATGAATGTGTCTTAGCAAGGTGGTGGATGAAGGGCGGCTCAGAGACCGCAGGAGGCTGGAGGAGGAAGGAGCAGACGCACCTCTGGACGACTGTATCCTCAGCAGGATGTCGGCGATCACTGCCTTCTTCTCCCTGACGGTTGACGTTAGGTATTCATGGTCCAGGAGTTCGAGAAAGAGACGAAGTTCAACTATCAACTCCTCCATTGCTGCAAAGGAGAGGGAAGGGGACTATTAGACCCAGTGGGGTGCAAATGTCACAATTCAAATGCATACGGTTCAGGCATCATCTTCTGGACAGACGCACCGCTCCTTCACTTTTGCTCCAAGGCAGGAATTTTCATCTAGGAGAAGCTCCAGAGCCATGCTGCCAACAGATGGAGTCATGACCCAAAAGCCTGACATCATCAGGGTGTCAACTGCATGCTATTAAATTTCAATGTCGAGAAGGAGATGGGAGTTGAAAATGCCAAAAAGTTTTCAAATAACCACCAGGACGTGGTTTCAGAAACTCAACACCCAACTCTGCCTTGCAGGCCTGGCTCCCTCCCCAGGAGGGCTGTGAGCATGTTTGTGCAGTTACGACAAAGGCGCCGGATGCCGAGGAGGACCTGGGTGCGGATTCCTGACAGTGTCTTTTCCTTCTAGGCTCACAGCGGACTCAAGACCTGAGGACGCAGTTGGTGTCAGCAACTTACAGATCACCGTGTGAAGCTCTCAGGGACCCCCAAGCCCTTTTAGAACGTGCAGGAGGCCCAGGTACTTTCATAATACTGAAGTGTTATTCTCTTTTTCCTGCATCAGTGGTGCAAAGGCAAGGGGCTCATGCTGCCAGCCTCTTAGCACACGTCAGAGCAGGGACAACAGACTAAACTAGCGGTCACCGTGTTCCTCACCACACACTTGCAGTAAAAGTGAAAACGTCACTGTCGCATCAGAGTGTGTTTGATGGAGCAGCACAAATTGCTGCTTTTATTAAATCCCAGCCTGGAGGATGCACCTTTCTGGGGATCCCGTGTGATGAAATGGTTAGTATGCGAACAGCCCCTCTCCTGACGACCCAAGGACAACGGCTGTCAGAGGAAAAGCAAGTGTGCGCTATTTGAGGCACACGTCACACTAGTCTGCTTTTTGCATGCGCACCAACAAAGAAATGATACACACACTACAAGGACACACTGAGCGTCTGACCAACATCTTTCCAACTGGGAACAAAGCGACCTTACCACGTCAAGGTAAACAATGACAGCACTGGTTGCCAATGATAAAATGTGAGCTTCCAAATGGAAGTGAGAATTTCGAATACTTGTACCCACCAACGTGAGCACGACAGCTTCTCAGCAGAGTCCTTCCTGATCAGATGGGGACAGACACTGGACAATGCACTTTCCTGACCTGGTATAACACCGTGTGTCAGCATTCAGAAGATCCAAACTGTTCCGTGAACAGCGAGGTTGCAATATCACACAGGAGCAAGGATCCATCCAATGTACGAGATAAGGGGAAACATTCTAGTAACGGAGGAAGAAGCGTCCTATGATTCAGCTTCAGATCCCACATTGCAACCAGCCTTTAAGAAACTAGCCCTCGCCCGTGTTTGGTGTAATATCAAAGAAGAACGCCGACAGGTTTCTGAACTATTCTCCTCTGACTAGGTATCCATGCGGGCCAGATTTGCTTTATGTGCTTCCTCTAAAACAACGCCCCACAACCATCTGAGTGCAGAAGCAGATCCGAGAACCCGGCAATCTTTATCAGACCAGATATGGGAGATGCCCGCAGAAATATAAAACATGCTCTTCTCCCACAAATTAGCTTGTTTTGGTAAATGCTGTTACTTTTCATAAATATATTTTAATGAATTAATAAATACCTTAAAAATCTGCCACTTTTTAATTGAATATGATAAATATATACAGATAACCCACATAAATAAAAACTCTTTCGAATGTTCAATATATATTTTAAGACCAAAAAGTCCTAAGCAAAAAAGTTTGGTCCATGGGATTCTTTCTAAGTCTACAACACTCTTCAGGACTAAAGATCCTACCTGAGGCCACGGTGCTGTCATTACCAGAGCTCTCATAATTTTAGGTAAGTCTAGGACAGGGAGATGGCAAGTGAGTCCAAAGTAGGCAAGGTGTGTCCCTGGGCTGTTCACTTGTCTGAACGGAAAGAGTTTCCCTCTATGAAATAAAGAAGTTAGATTAAGTCTTTAAGGTCCTTTTCATTAGTAAAACAACTTCTTGATGATGCTAAGGGGAAAACCATCTCATCTATAATTTAAGAATGAAGGACTACTACCATTATTCATAACAGACAGAAGTGGAAACCACGCACATGTCCACTGATGGATGACTAGATAGAGCGACGTGGTCTCTACACACAATGGGGTTCTGTCAGCCTTAAAAAGGAAGGGCATTCTGACACCTGCCACAACACGGGTGAATCTTGAGGACGTCGGGCTGAGTGAAGTGGGTCAGTCACAAAAGGACAAATACCGTATGATTCCATTTATACGAGGTACTTAGAGTCATCGAAATCATTGAGACAGAAAGTAGGGTGGTGTCTGCCAGGGGCCGGGAGGGAGAATGGGGGTTAGTGTTCAATGGGGGGTTTCAGTTTGGCGAGCTAAGTTACAGCTGGGGACGATGAAGCAGCTCTGGGACGGATGGTGGTGACGGCTACATGCCAATGTGCATGTGCTGAATGACACTGAATTGTACATTCAAAAAGGGTGAAAATGGCAAACTTTATGATACATATATCGTACCACAATAAAAAAAATCAACCTTGTCCAAAAATCAATGGGCAGCTATCAGCAAAAATGTTGAAAATGCTTATAGGCCTATGTGAAACTCAGAGCAGCCCAACTTCATTCATATATTTTCTTATCAAAAATGCCTCTCTTGCATGTAGCCAAATTACCTTTATCCTGTAGTTTCACTTAGGTGCCAGGTCGCAGCATCAAAATGTCTGAAGAGGACCTTGGACTGAGTCTGTCCTGTCTCTGCCCTGAGCTCCTGGACAGAGTTCCCGGGAAGGACTGACGCAGACCCCTCCCGGCTGGAAGTTTGCCGTATCCATGGTGGGGACACCTGCCCGGTCATGCTCCACGGCTCAGAGACCAGCGCCTTCTGCCACAGGCGGCCTCTGGGCAGCCACAGCTACTCTACGGGGCCTGCAGCCACCTCCTGATCCCAGGTTGTAACTCTCTGGGCCACCCTAACCCAAGCCAGCCAGTCTGGGTCTCCTTCCTGAGTTTGCCTGGGTCTAGGAACTTGTGAGCCGTGGGATCTCCGGAGCTGAAGACACGGAGACGCCCCGTTAAAGTATGTATACGCCGGAGGAGGAGCCAGTGCCACAGGAGGAAAGGATCCAGATAGCAGCACACGGGACAGCACAGGCAGACATGCTCAGACGCCAGAGACCAGGCGAGAAGAGAGGAAGAGACACACAGATGGACTCTGACAGGCTTCCCGAGACCCCGCCTGGTGAGATGGCACGGTCATTTTTTTAAGAGCAGTAACATGATCAGTTAAAATTAAGAAAACACATCCTCGAAAAACTTAGGAAGGAGATCCATTTCACCAGAGCCTCCATGGTGCCCTATAGAGTATTATAACTACGTACTGAGCCGTCTACCTCCCCCATTGGACTGCCTGTCCTGGTGGGCAGGGACAGAGTCCCATACATCGTTGGGTTCCTTCTGGTGCCCATGCACTTGGCAAATGCATGTTGAAGGTAGGAGTATGACTTCCCATAGCTCCCAGACATGCCACCGAGGCAAGGGAGGGATGAGAAGTTCCTGTACCCAGGTGCCTGGGGGGCTCAGGCGGGGAAGCATCTGCCTTCTGCTCAGGGCATGATCCCAGAGTCCTGAGCAGGGAGCCTGCTTCTCTCTTTGCCTCTGCCTGTCGCTCCCCCTGCTTGTGCAGGCATTCTGTCTCTCTCAAACAGATAGATAGATAGATAGATAGATAGATAGATAGATAGATAAATAGATAGAAATTCCTGCATCCAATTTTCAGTTTAAAATTCTTAATACGAACATGGCTTTCCCGTAAGTCTAAGTAGAGTCGAGCAGCAGCGGGAACACGTATGCCCACGTAGGGGGGTGGCACCGCATGACCCCGGCCTGTAGGACGCCCAGGAGGCAGGAGGAGCCCGCATCTGGCTGTGCCCTACAGTGCTGCCATGCTGTCTCGCCGGCTCTGAGCCACTCTCGTAGGACAGGCACAGTGATCCAGCGTCCAGAGATTCAGGTGAGGTTTTCAGAGATGCATCCCGAGTGCCCTTCTCCACGTAACACCCAGGACATAGCTTCCCGATATCCAGCTTTTCCACCGCCTGACACTCACTCCCTCCCACATCTCCCAGGTCAGGAAAGACTCACAGGTGCCTCCTGACCTTCTCCCGGCCCACGTCCTCCTTACGATACGGGCCTATTCCACCCCACAAAGTATCATCGCTCCCTAGAGACGTCGTATAGAGAATGACAGCTGCCACCAAGCGCAGACCACGTGCCAGGCCATACGCCAAGTGCTTCATGCACATCACGGCTGATCCTCACGCTAGCCCTTTGAGACGGGACTCAGTTTCACCATTTTACAGAAAGCTTATGTTCTTGCCCAAGGTTACGCTGTTCAAAACAAGGGGCAGGATGGGAGTCAGTACCAAGTCTGCTTGGCTTTCGTGCCTCCGCTCGCAACACCACCACACGATACGTTTTGCTCGTGGCGGGCGAGGACGTTCACTCCTCTTAGGTTATGTTCCTCGGTGTTCAAGCTCAGGTGACCTCTTTCCCACGTGTGGAGCAGGCTCTCTACACAATCACATCCTTCAAGAACGTTGCTCAAATTGCACCTGACACAGCTATTTTACCCGGTGCTTCTTGTATCAAAAAACAGCATCTTATGACTGTAGATAATTCATCCAACTCCCTCAACCTCCTGATGAAGAAAAGAAGGCTCAAGAATCAGAGACTCACCGGAGACTCACCGAGGGCACGGTCTGCTCCACTGCTCCCACCTGTACGCCCGGAACACAGGCCGAAGGGCCTGGTGTTCAGAATAACAGCTAGTTATATTCTATCATATAAATACTCTCACTGTATTTTACCCCTTGATCCTCACAATCCCGATATCTTCAAACTATCACAGATGGCAGAGATAAAATGAAAGGGGACGAGCCTGATCCAGGACAGGAAGCAAAGCGGGGACACATCCACCCTAGAACCAAGGCTCCTGCCTCCTTTGTTCGACCCCCTAACCCTCACACCCGTTATCCTCCTCTGGGCAGAATGGGAGTCACTGAACACAGACTGGGATCAGGACATAGATGTAAATCAGTGATTTCCAGAAAAAAAACACAATTTTTTCCCCAAATGCCCACACCACACAAAAGATCTGGCTATAGAATTTACGATTCCTGAGAACCGGGAAATCACCTGGAGGCATTTCAGGATATATTCTATGCATCTGAAAAGCAGCGCCCCCTTCTCCCTAGCCAAAGGATGTTTGCACTAAATCAAGTGACTCACCTCTCTCTTATGTGGTCAGTGTCTTCCAGGGTCCTGAAAAGGGAAAGTGTGAGTAAAGGCTAGACAGCACGGCAGACCAATAATTCAGCCCAGCGACATGCTTCCTCTGCAAAGCAACCCCTCTACTCTTGAAAGCAAACCTCTGGCTCAGGTCTGACAGTGGGTTCGTTTATTTGAACAATATGAAAGAAACAGGCTATTGTTTGTGGGACCCAAAAGCCACTTTAAAGGAATTTGATTCACCTTACTGCCTAAATCACAGAATCTGAAAGCCAGAAGGGCCCGTGGGGTGTAGCACCTTTAACTCACATGGGAGGAAGTTGGGGCCCAGAGAAGGAAAGGGACCTACCTGCTAGGGTCACACAGGATTTGGTAAAAAGGCTGGAACCAGGAGCCAGGAGGCCTGATGGCCAGGCAGGAGTGTCCTGGTCTGCACGGAATGGTCTTCCTCACACGCCTCCTCCGTGGGCAAGGAAGGAGCGCCCAGGGTCCACCCGCAGTTTCTCAGGAAACCAAACCGCTCTTTGGGAGCAAATCCTGCAAACAAGGAGAAGAAATGCCTGCTATGACCGGCTCTAGGAAGACACAGTTCACTGCCCAGAACTTCCTGCTGCTTGGTCAGAAAAGGCAAGGCAAGGCTCATAGAGTCCTGCCACTCCATGTTCACGGGTGACAGACTACACGCATTGCCATGTCCATGTTCTCCTCAGTCTGCAAACTGATGAGGGAAGAGACCTAGTGCTGTCTGCAACCTCAGCTCTAGTCAGTGTCTCCAGACAACCAGGAAGGTGGCGGGATGTCTTTTCAATGCTACGTATTCATCTGAGATCCGTCCCAGGCAGCTCTTCCCTTCAGAGTCCTAATCTAGTGCAAAGAAACTAGACATGGGTAACTTCCCTCACCTAGTCTCAGCTGAAAACGAGTACATGCTTCCCCCTAATTCCCCAGTGCCCCTGGCTCTCCCCCTCCCAGCCACACCCCCCATCCCTAGCTGGTGCCCTGAACTGCCAGCCTCCACGTGCCCTTCTCACTGTGTGATCCTTTGCAGTCCCTGCCCGCCATAGCCAGGGTTATCTCCTTCTGCCATCACCTGGCTGACTCTCTTTCCTTCCCCTCCAAATGCTACCAGTCCTCTCGAGTGGGGTGCATGTCTAAAGACGAGTGGTCCTTCCATCCATCCTGATCCCTCCTTCCCAGCATCTCTCTATGTCTCTACTTGGTCCCTCCTCATCTGTGGCTTCTCAGAAGGACCCCAGCCTTTGCAGCCACACAAATCATATCCAAATCCCAGTTCTGAGTCTTCCTAGTTGTATGACCTTGGGTAAGTGAGTAATTCCCCCAAATTATCTCATGCTTAAAATGAGATGCTGATTATGCATCTCAGTATTGTAATGAGGATTAAATGAGCTGCTCTACACACAGAGCCAAGTACTTCACAAATGGTAGCTGTTATCATTATGATTAGCATATGCTCTTCTTACTAGAACTTCACTGTAAGTTGGAATCAATGAACCAGTAAGTGAACACTGCCCACACACTTCTTATCTTCTCAACTATGGCACCCTTAAATATCTGCCCCCCTCCCTTAAGACAAGTCAGGAAACACTATTCTGTACAACTCTGTGAAAATATATTTGAAACTAGGGGAAATACATAATTTCACAGAAAATAATACAATTTACCAAATTGTTTTAGAAAGCGTACACAGATCGATTTTCCATAGAAGAAGTAGGGGGGCGCCTGGGTGGCACAGCAGTTAAGCGTCTGCCTTCGGCTCAGGGCGTGATCCCGGCTTTATGGGATCGAGCCCCACATCAGGCTCCTCTGCTATGAGCCTGCTTCTTCCTCTCCCACTCCCCCTGCTTGTGTTCCTTCTCTCGCTGGCTGTCTCTATCTCTGTTGAATAAGTGAATAAAAAATCTTTTAAAAAAATTAAAAAAGAAGAAGAAGTCGGGAAAGGTGTCAAAGAATTAGCCTCACAAATAAAAGCCCCAGGCCCAGATGGTTTTACAGGGGGATTCTACCAAACTTTAAACACCAGACCTTACTACAAAAGCTGTTCCAGAGGGTAGATACAGAACATTTTCAAATACTTTCTTTTTTAGAAGTAGGTTACAAAAGTGATGCCTAAACCTGATAGAGACAGCACAAAAAAAGAAAACCAAAGACTAATGTCACTTATAAATATCAATGCAAAAACCCTAAATAAAATATCAACAAACAGAAATCAACACAATCCATTAATAGCATACCATGACCAAAGAGGGTTCATTCCAGGAATGTACAGATGACTCACGATTCGAAAATCTATGAATACAACTCATCATATTAATAGATCTTATGAGAAGATCATGATTCTCTCTGTAGGTCATGAAAAAGCTTTCAACAAAATGCAATACTCATTAATGATTTTTTTTAAAAAGTCCATAAATGGGAATGATATCTACTTTCTTAGCTTGATAAAATACACGCACTAACTGTTATAGGCTGAATGTCTGTGTCCCCCCCAAATTCATGTTGAAGCCCAATGCCCAATATGATGATATCAGGAGGTGGGGCCGTTGGGAGGTAATGAGGTCATGAGGGTGGAGCTTTCAAAGAGAGGTCTGGTGCCCTTGCCCCTCCCACCCGTGAGGATGCAAAGGAGGCTGTCTACAACCCAGAAGAAGGCCTTCATCAGAACCTGTCCATGCTGGAACCCTGATCTCAGACACCCAGCCTCCAGAACTGGGAGAAACAAATTTCTGTTCTTCACAAGCCACCCGGTCTATGGTACTTCATTAGAGCAGTCTGAAAGGATTAAGACACTAAGAGACAAACAAAAACAAAAACACCATCCTACTCGGAGAGAAAGCCTTCAGGCATTTCAGGTAAGGTCAGGGACAAGTCAAGGACACCATCTGCTCCACCGCCTTTAACACTACATGGGAAGTGTCAGCCAATGCAATTAGAAACAAGCAGGCTCTTAGAAACTTAAGGACGGAAAAGAAAAAATAAAATGATCTCTGTTTGCCGCTGATGGGAAATTATACACAGAAAACCCAAAGTAATCAATCGTAAAACTACTACAAACAAAAACCTTAAGTACAGAGTAGAATATGCAGAAACTTTTGCTTTTCACGTATTAATTTTATACCAAACAATAAATACTAGAAGACAGAATGAAAGAAAAGATCTCATTTAAAAGCAATTTTAAAAAAGTAAAACACTTAAATTTAAAAAGAAATGTGCAAAACTTCCATACAGAAAAGTTAAAACATTCCTGAAAGACAAAGAAGTAAATCTGAACAAACAGAAAAGTGTCTGTTGCCTATGGAGAGGACAACATCAGAAAGATGTCAATTCTCTCCGCGTTCACAAATAAATTGACTATACCAGCCGGCATGCAAGGATATTTAAGAACAATGAAGAGGAACTGGCCCTATCCCCTATCAAAACATAAAGTTTCTATCATTAAAAAGGTGCGAGGGGCACCTGGGTGGCTCAGCTGGTTGAGCATCCCACTGGATTTTGCCTCAGGCTGTGATCTCAGGGTCCTGGGATCTAACCCTGAGTAAGGCTCTGTGCTCAGGAGGGAGTCTGCTTGAGATTCTCTCCCTCTGCCCTTCCCCCAGCTCGTGCACGCTCCCTCTTTCTCTCTCTAAAATAAATAACTAAATAAATAAAAGCTTAAAAAATAACTGTGATCTTGGCACATAAATTCCCAGTTGGATCACTTCTACAGAAGAGAAAGTCAACAAAGGGGCCCGAATACATGTAGACATGTGGCCTCTGATAAAGGCAGCATCTCAAATCCAATGGGGAAGAGACGGACCTCTTAATTGGAGTTAGGACAACTGCTCGTCACTTGGGGAAAGAAGAAAGATAAATTTAATTACTTAACATCATACACTAGAAAAAACTCCAAAGGTACTTGAGAATCAAAATATAAAAAGTGAGACCATTCAAATCCTCTAAGAAATAAAAGGTGAAATCTTCTCTAACCCCGGTGTGGGAAAAGATTTTCTCCAAATCAGACATCACAGAAGAACACGGAGCGGGGCTGGGGGGGGGGCGGGGTTGGGACTACACTGTGCAGCCCCCCGCCGCCTCCCGCCAGCACCTGCCGCCTGGCCTGCACACCTCTCTTCAAGCTGCCCATCTCCAGAGGCTCAGTCGCTACACAGCTGGGGAGCTAGTTCCACGAAAGCCCCCCTCCCCCCTCCCTCAGGTCCACTGTGCTGGATTTGAGACTCTAGTTAGGAAGCAGTTTGTAAACCACAGCTGGTCCCAAGATCAACCTGCTTCTCAGAAAACGCCCCTGTCCCCCCTACCTTCTTTTCAGTGACTTTTCCTGATGTTGTATCAGAATCTTAACTAGCCTCTGCTTATTCTTCCAGACTCCTCTCTTTTCAGTCCCACACTGTGTTTCACACTGCAGCGAACGGCGAGCTCTCACACACGCATCAGGCTCGCTGGTGCCCGTGGACCAAGGCATGCACGGCTGCATTCTGCAGTGAGCTTCACCCTGTGCTCCCGGCTCGCCCTTGCACACCCACTGCCACACTTCTTACCCGGGCTGCCTCTTACCTTCCCGACCCGGGAGGCAGCTCCATCCCCACCAGGCAGGCCTGCTGCCATCACAGCCCCTGGCTCCTGCTGGAATTACGGGTAAACCTGTCCCCGCCAGCAGGCAGTGGGCATCTGAAGTCCGGGACTGCTGCCTCCTCTCTGTGCCTAGGGCACCCAGCAGAGCGCCCGATCTGGGAGGCAGCACTCAACTGACACTCGCAGTGTGTTTGGTGAATTCATTCACTCGTTTGTTTCTACGTCTCCATAACAGACAAAATTCCTGAGATTTGTTTGGAAGAGAAAGTTGCAGAGGAAAATACCCCAGATTGTCCTCTCATAGCAACCGTGTCTTCTGTGATATTCTTAGAACACACGCATCAAAAATGGCAAAAGGAGGGTTCTGACAAGGTCACTGCCTCGGACAGGCTGACCGCCGTGGGGTTGGGGCCCTTCTCTGTGAGCAGAGACACCGAGGAGAACATTCGGGGGTGCGCTCAGGACAGACAGGACTTGCATGGCTCTAAAGTGAAGGAGCTGATACTCGAGCACAGCACTTGCATATTTTCCCTTATAGGGTCACAGGGACGACTCTTCATGCAGCCTCTTGCACATATTTCCACAGGCCCCTGCAGATCATCTCAATGGGCTGCCGCAAGGCTGGGCTGAGAGAGCTCAGGAAAAGCAGCATAGCTTTAGACGCTGTCTGGTTGGAAAGTTTCCCTCAGCTAGACCACGTCTAAAATTCCCTGGGGCTCAGATGACCATGATTTGAATGACCAGATGGAGGGCTCTGAGCACAAGCCACCAAACTCCTTGGACACCCACTGCCCTGTCTACACCGCAGGGATAATAACAGCTATGTGTCTCGCAAGACTGCCAGAGATCCAGGGAAGGCTATAAATAAAAGCCTGGGACTTTAGGGGCATTCCAATAAGGCTGGTTCAATTTGACTCTGAAAAGTTACAGTAAAGAAGGTTTCTACTTGTCACTCTCTGGTGTCTGGGCCTATGACAGTGATGGCTACTAGTTCTAGGACCAACTGAAAACTGGATCTTTGAAATATTTATCAACGTCCCAGAGGAAAGCCTGCATTTCTACAAGAGTATGTGTATACATGCATATTCTAAGTCCTGAGAATCTTCCTTTCTGGATTATAGAGAGCCAGCAAAAAGGACCCAAAGGAATTAATGTAAAAATCTGCAGAACAGATTCCTTACGAAAATCATCGTGATTCATAAAAATCAGATTAACACATGGATAGAAAAAGCAAGCCCTAAAGGAAAGATCCTTCTATTATTTCAGAGAAAGCAAAAGAGGAACAAAACCTGAATCAAGCAACTGTCTTCTATAATCCTAATAATATATGCAACCTGACTTCCTGGATCCTGAAGCTTCATTCCTAAGCTGGTAGGAGAGACTCTGGATAAAAGTCAAGCTGGTTGTGAACAAAGTTTTCAGTGTGATATTGAGAGCACAGTATTTCTATTCCATTTGCACCAGTTCGCTTTAATTCAGGAGTAAGCTGTGACACTCCAACGTGCTCAAGACACTGGTCAAGACTGAAAGCAAGCCCGACGCCCAAGGTTCATGATTGAGAGTAGCAGATGCACATTTGGACCCCCGATCCATTAGTCTGTGAAAGGGAGAGTCGCACAGGGTTTTCAGAAAAGGTGGCATCGGTGAGTCTCGCTCTCTGCAAAGGTGATTGTGACGGTGACATTCAGGAGGACCTGGCGTAGAGGGGCTGGTGCAGGAAGAGGCACGCCGGGCAGGGGAATGGTAGAACGACAGCCATAGGAGGATGGAAAAGGAAAACGCAAGTCTGTGCTGTTTTAAGTATTTGCTAAAAACAACCTCAGTGCCCAGTACTTGGGTATCTAAGTGTGGGGTATACAATAAATAAAACCAACATGATCTCTTACACTCAAGTTAGAGAGACAAACAAACAGCTTGCAAGTAAATAAAAACAGCCAGAGAGGAGGATAGACGCTATGAAGGAAGCATCTAGTCAACCGTTTCACGTCAAATTTTCTAGCTCCAAACCCTACTTCATCTCCGAGGTCCTCTACCCTTAGGAATGGGTCTATGTAACTGGAATCTGAAGTTTGGGGAAAAAAAAAAAAAGAATGGTTCTGTATTCACAATAGTCAGAAGATGGAAACCACCCCAGTGTCCGTGGATGGATGAGCAGATGGACAAAGTGTGGTCCGTTCATACAACGGAACACTACTCAGCCCCACAAAGGAATGGAACCCTGACACACACGATAGCTCGGTGACACTATGCTAAGTAAAACGAGCCAGGACCAAAGGACACCTCGACAAGGTCTCAGGGTAGTCGGATCCACAGACACAGAGTGTAGATGGTGGGAGTCAGGGGCTGGGGGACGGACGAAAGGGGAGTTAGTGTTTAATGGGTGCAGGGCTTCAGTTTGGGAAGACGGGAAAGTTCTGGGGATGGAGGGCAGTGACGCGCAACAGTGTGAATGTGCTTAATGCCACTGAATTCTATAATTAAAAATGGTTAAAATGGTAAATTTTATTGCAATTTTTTAAATTTATTGAGGTACAGGATTACATATGTTATATATATATATAATATTAAAAAATATTTTATTTTCGGGTCTACTACACAGTTTATAAATGAATGAATGAGTGAGGAAGAAAGGCTCCACGTCCCATGCTCATAAAGCATCCGAGTGCCCCCCGAGTGGAGTGCAGCCATGTCCGGCAGTGAACCCCTGTGAGTGAGGCCCCAGCGTCCTCACAGCTGCACCACCTTCCACACCCCGCCTGTGTTTCTGGGCCTCCCAATCCAGCCGCTGCTCCTCCTTTTCAGAACATTCCCGTGTTCCTGCCTCCAGCTTGGCTCAAGTGTTCTGAAAGAGGCCTGCCCTAGTGCTCAACTTCTCTGTCAACCAAGATTTCTGTGGGTAAAACCAAGTGCCGCCTCCCTCCGCAAACCCTCCCAGACCAACTCAGAGGAGGGTGGACGCCCTGGTCTGTTTCCCCTGCCAGTTTCTCTACAAAATCATCAGCTTCTCACTAGCAATGAACAATTAAAAAGTGAAAGAACAAGAGAAACTAGTTCCATGTGTAATGGCATTAAAATATATGAAATACCCACCGAGTTTAACAAAATACATGAAAGATCTATACACTGACACCTATGATATGTTGCTGAGAACATGTATGAAGATCCAAATAAAAGGAGAGATACCATATTCACAGATTGGAAGATTCTGGACTGTTAATATAGTCATCGTCCCCCCAAATTACTCTAGAGACTCAACATAATCCATTCAAGGATTTCCATTCAATCCATTCCCAGCAGTGGTTTTTGCAAAAAGGAAAAAAAAAAAGGTTGATTCCAAAATATATGAGAATGAAACAAACAAGAAGAGATGCACGGAGGGAAAAGGCAACGCTGGGGGACCTCGCCGAGCTTCAAGACTTAGTAGAAGGCTACAACAACCAATCCCAGGCAGTACGGGAGTTAGGATGGATAGTGAAACAGAGCTGAGTCCAGGAATAAGCCCCCACACAAATGGCCGTCTGAGTTTTGACAAAGATGCCAAGACACCTCAACAGAGTCTTTCTCTAAGGGCGCTGAGCAAGTGGGTAGGGAAAGTGAACTTGACCCCTTGCACCGCACCATATACAAAAATGAACTCAAATGGATCAGAGACCTGAGTATAACAAGACCATCAAACATCTAGAAGAAAACGTGGGAGCGATTATTTGTGACTTTGGAGTAGCCCAAGATTTCTTAGGATAGCACAAAGTACAAATGTAACATTTAAAAATTAATAAACTGGGCTTTTTGAAAGAACTCACTAGGAAAATATTTGCAATGCACACGTTTGACAAAGCACTTACATCTCTACGATGAACACTGAGAATGTACAAACGACCTCACCAAAAAACCAAGCAAAGGAGTCAGACATTTCGCACACAGGAAAAGACACAAATGGCCGAGATGCACAGAACGACGTGCTGGTATCATTAGTCATCAGGGTTAAGCAGCTTGAAATCATGATGAGATATGCCTCTACCTGCCGCACAATGACCAGATTTTAAGGCTGATAACATCAGGCTCTGACGAAACCGCAAGAAAGCAGTGCCTTCCTACCTTCCCAGTGGGGGGGGAGCCTCCGTGGCACCAGCCACCTCGGAGAACAGTCTGACCCCTTCTTGTAAAGTGAAATGCACATTTACCACGTGGTCCAGTAACTCCACTCCAGGATATTTAACCAGGAGAAATCACTGCGTGTCTGTGTCCGCACAAACACATTAACAGCTCCACTCGCAACAGCCAGAAACTGCACACAACCTAAATGACCTCTAGCAAATACGGGGATATACAAACTTTGATGTAGTCACACAATGGGATATCTCCTCCCAATAACAAGAAACAAACCATCCACATGCGTAACTCGTGCAAGCAGCATAAAACAGCACACTGTATGATCCCATTTTTATGAAATTCCAGAACCAGCAAAGCTAATGCACAGTGAGAGCACGCAGATGGGGGTGCCCTGGTCTGAGCGGGCAATGGCCATGTCCTGTCGGATTCACAGGATTCGGACTCTGGGGGCCGACTGACCACATTAGAGGCAGACAGTTCAAGGTCAGGGAGAAAACCCTACCTAGTCAAGCCAAAGTCAAGTCGAGCAGGAGACACTCTGTATATTGTATCTGATAAGGCCAGACAATGCCATTTTGAGAAAATCTAGGTAAACAGGATTTTTAAAAATTTTTTTTATTATATTATGTTAGTCACCATACAGTACATCCCTGGTTTCTGACGTAAAGTTCGATGATTCATTAGGCATTTAACACCCAGTGCACCATGCAATACGTACCCTCCTTACTACCCATCACCAGTCTATCCCATTCCCCCACCCCCCTCCCCTCTGAAGCCCTCAGTTTGTTTCTCAGAGTCCATAGTCTCTCATGTTTCATTCCCCCTTCTGATTACCCCCCCTTTCTTTATCCCTTTCTTCTCCTACCGATCTTCCTAGTTCTTATGTTCCGTAGATGAGAGAAATCATATGATAATTGGTCTTTCTCTGCTTGACTTATTTCACTTAGCATTATCTCCTCCAGTGCCGTCCATGTTGCAGCAAATGTTGATTTTAAGAAAAGATTTTGCCACATCACAGCAGACGGGATAAGAACATTCGACTGGCTTGGCACATCAGGGCTAATTCTGCTTTTATAAGGAAGAAAGCGGGGTTCCTACATCACAGGCACAGAGAATCAGAAAGCTCCAGGGAATGAGCGCTCTTCATTACCATAAAGCTGCACTGCATTTTTATTCATGAATGGGTTCTTCTTCTCATCAAAGGAAGGAATAAAAACAAACAAAAGGGGAAAGAAAGGCAGACTGAACTTGTAAACTGGGTCTCATTCAAAGGACCAGAGGCTACACTGAAGCCCATGGAGTTGGGAGGGGCTCACGGCCCACAAGGCTGGAAAGGACAGGAGCAAACTGCACCCGGACCAGCTCTGCCCTCTCCCAGGGTGGACAGGATCCTACTGAAGCACAAAGCCTTCCAGCTGGCTAGGTCAAGAAAGCACCGCAGGGCTAGCTGACGCCCTCTCCACCAAGCACGAAGAGGCCGCGTGTGGCCCTGGTCCCCACAGCCCAGCCGGGGAGGGAGGGAGGGCCAGGGCAGGTAGGTGCCCAGGGCTGGGCTCCTGCCTCCCACTCCAGCTGCTGCCTCCTCACCGGGCCCTAGGGAACACAGCCCACCCTCTCCGGGCACATCCGTCTTCCTGCTGACCGAGTTCTCTCTTCATAAGGGAGGCTCCCAAGTTGAGGCAATCTAGAGCAGTCTAACAGCTAACACTAGATTTCATGAACGCAGACCTTGAAGCTCAGGGAGGAACGGGACCTTCGGACCAAGGCCACAGAGAGGACTAACAGGCAAGTCTGCGTGCCCAGAAGGTGCTTTCTCCGGCCCGACACCGCCTCTAAAACCCTCGGGGACAGTGCTAATTCAGGGCACGAGAGAGGCCCTGGCACCATCTCCGAATGGAGAAACATCACTTTAAAAGAAACACCGAGGCCTCTCAGCACAGAATGAAAGATGAGCCGGCAGCCTGTGCGGCGGCCCCCAGCTGCCGGGTGGGAGAGCCGAGAGCTCTGCAGATGTCCACAGTCACTGCTGGGACAGCAGCTTTGTGGGGGAGGAAGCAGTGAGCGATTCCAGAGTGGGAAAGCTGCTCACAGACTCAATACTCCCATGGGAGAGGGAGGCCCATGGCCATTAGTACACGCTCCCCGCAGTACGATACCCCATTTCCAGTAACTGAGACAATAGATGTTCTCTATTACACTCCCAGCGACATTATATGCACCTCTGCAGCCTGAGTCATCGGAGACGGTGGCTTGGGGTCGGGCAGATGGAGGGAGGCAGGGCCCTCAGACTTCAGACTTGTCCAGTGGGTGAAGCTTGCTCACCTCCGACAAACTCAGAAGCGGCCCTCCCCACATCTGAGCTTTTCCTCGCGTTGGTTCTGAAGATCCAGAAAGACAGTGCATTTCAGATTACTCCCGCGGCCCAGCCAGCTGTGCCCAAACCCCAGACCTCAGCCAGAAGCAGAAAGGGAGGAAGGGTCACACATGACTAAGGGGAAGGAAAGCAGCCTCCTTGAGACGGCAGGGGCAGGAGGACAGCATCAAGGCACGTGGCCTGACAAAGATCAAACAGAATCCAGCAACCAGTGAGAGTTTTAAACCTCGCCGTCATCCCTGCCTCTCTTATCGTGCTGGGGAGACTGAGGCACAAGACAGCAAGGCAGTGCGCCCAGTCACTCTCCGAGGGGGGCAGAAACTTCTGCTCGTATTTTTTTTAGCTAGTCTACAACTTCTGACACCACTCCCAATGAGCGGGCCAGACAGCCCCTTTCTGTCAGGAAGACAGCACTCGGTGACGAGTCTACAAGATGCCCATCAAAACACAGCTGTATTCTCAGCAATCAAGCTCCGTCATTATACTTTATTGTTAAACAGCTGCAGAGAAAAGCATTTTCAAAGTGCTTCCTCTCTGTCCTCCAGACCAGAACCCCCCAATCAGAGCTTCTGAAACTTCCAGGGGAATATTCCTGGGGGGGGGGCTATTAAAATGCGGATTCTGAATCAGCAGGTAAGGGGGCCCTGAGGGTCTGCCTTCCTAACAAGCTCCCAGGGGATGTGATGCTGCTGGTCCCCGGAACCCCAACCCACAGAGTCTGACAGACTAAGTGGACGGGCTGACTGGCAACAAGGCTCCTTGAAGAAACAGTGACCGTCCTGCTCACCATGAAGCACCCTCCCACCCACAACACACAATCTCGGGGGGCCCCAGGGACCTTTCAGTGCAAGCTGGGTCCAGACCACCAGCGAGGTTGTCAGGAGAAGGGACAGATGAATAATAACGTTGTCCCCAAAGACACGCTTGGCCTCTGGCTAATGTTCTCCAAACAGGTTTAACCAGATCTAAAAGGTCTTGGTACCAGGCTTCAAACTGCTGTCTCATCCATCTCACTGGGAGGCGGAGGACAGCGGTGGCCCCATCTAGCCCGAAGCCTAGGTCTGGAAGCATGGTTTTGGTGGCACGCAGCCACACCCATTCACTGGCTGTCCACAGTGCTTTCGTGCTCCAGCAGTGGACTAGAATACCTGCCACGGAAGCCGAAAGCTTAAGATCTTCGCCACCTCGTAAGTTTGCTCGCCTCTGCTCTGGGGGTCCAGGGAAACAAAGTCTAGAAAGGCAAGCCTGAAGGCCAAGAGCCAGCATCCGATGCCAAGAGAGGCGGTCGGGACAGGCCCAGGTCTTGGAAGGCAAGTCTGCTAAGAGCTGAAGCGCAGTCAGAAACGGGAGGCCAAACCCGCTCCTCGGGCTCACCGTCCTCCCACTACTCGTGCAGAGCCGGCCTTACAGGGACACAGAGTGCGCATGGCCCGAACCGCCCCCCAACTGCTGCTTGCCATGTACATCTGAGTCTGCACGGACTCCGGAGGGGAGGGGCCCACCAGCGGAGCAGCTGACATTAGGCCTCGGGTGTCACGGTGGAGTGCCACGGCCAGGGCTCCGCTTCCACCCAGGGCCTCCTGAGAGCGGAACAGGAAACATCTCTGGGGCTCCTGACAGCAGGCACAGAACCGGGGCTCAGACTGCACAGGGAGTGTGGGGCTGACGGGCTTGTCTCCGGGGAAGGCAGGCTGAAAGGCCATCTGTCAGTCTGCCCCCGCTGCCCCCCTCCGGCAGATGGGGCCCCCACCATGCCCATGTGGACGGGGAGGGCCGGTGGGCACCAAGGCCTGGGTAACATATGTCCGTGTGTCAGTGGAAGCCAATTAAAGAGGATGGCTGGCCTCCTGTTAGCTTCTGAGGGCTTAGAGTGTCCACGCTCACAGAACAGATGAGACTCAGCTTCCCCAAAGAACGTCATGATGGACTTGTGCTCAGACATAGAACGGGCACAAACTCTGGAGCTGAAGCAACTGGGTTGAAATTCTGCCCCTGTACTTCCTAGCTGGGGCCTTGAGAAAACAGCCAGGTCACTACCCTCTCTCCGGAAAAGGACAATGACAGAGCTCGTCAACATGTTTCTTCTTAAATGTACTCATGTGAGGAACTTAGCACAGGATACATCCTCGATAGATGGTGACGGTTACCCTCATCGTCATCAGTATAATTCTTTGTAGAAAACTTTCTGTCTAGTATAATCTATGCTTTAAAGAGTAGTTACGGGGCACCTGGGTGGCTCAGTCGTTAAGCGTCTGTCTTCGGCTCAGAGCGTGATCCCAGAGTTCTGGGATCGAGCCCCCCATCAGGCTCCTCTGCGGGGAGCCTGCTTCTTCCTAGCCCACTCCCCCTGCTTGTGTTCCCTCTCTCGCTGGCTGTCTCTCTCTCTGTCAAATAAATAAATAAAATCTTTTAAAATAATTTTAAAAAAATAATAAAGAGTAGTTACAAGGATTAAATGATACGTAACTTGCTAGAACAGAGCATCATCTCACAAAGTGGGGCCCTTGGTTTGGAGAAACCAAACCAAATCTCTCCTGCATATTTCATGAGACACCCCCCCAAACCTGGTGAGAACCCTTCTTCCAAACAAGTCACTAACATTATTTAAATACCAATGTAATCTGCAGAAGAGATGCTATCATTTCAGAGGAGAAAATGAGCCCCCCGCCGAAGGGTGACTCACTCCCTCAAAGACACAAGGCTCCCACGTAACAGGCCAGTGTCTTCTCAGTAACAACAGGTAGCTGGCAGGAATGCCAGCTAGCCATTTTAGCAAGCACCGGCTCAAGAGTCCGTGCTTCAAGAAAGCAGAAAACTATTCTGTCACTTCATCATTTCTGGGTGAAAGTGTGTGTCCCTCTCAGAAGTACTTCTTGATCCAGAGGGCCCTACTTCCATAGAGAAAATGTCCCTTGTAATGCCCAAAATACAGCATGAGCCACAACGAAGAGATTTTTAATACACATTTAGTTTCCCAGCTAAAGGGTGTTAATCTGCTCCCCCGGATAAGGATCCAGAGGTGACGAAATAAACTAAGTACTGCTCACACCGTCATGACGAACCATCTAGAACAAACCTAACTTCATCAGCCAGCTCCCTCCAAAGAGAGGTCTACACCATCCCCCAAATCCCTTCCTTCCCACTCCGTCGGGCTCCCTCATCGCGTTGCCCCCTCCTCTGACCGGCTCCTGTACTGTCAGTGACATCTGCCCTCACTTCACCGATGGGGCAGCGTCTGACCGAACCCCCATCATGCGCCCCTCTGAACACAGTTTCTCCACATGCCTCCCATTCCGCTTCCTTCCCTCGTGTTGCCTGGCCTCCTCTGCTGTTCCCGCTCATCTTCTTGGACCCAGGGCTTTTTCCTCCTAATTACACTCATCCCTGGGAGATTTCCTCCAGCTCCATGACTCCCCCACCATTTATACAGTAATCTCCCCTAAATTCCCATCTTCAGTTGAGACCCCATCCACGCTTCCAGCTGTCCTCTGTGGGGAAACAGAGTGAATCTAGTCTTTCTGAGGAATGCCGGAGAGATGGGGTCCCAACTGGGGGACACCCGGGGGCAGGCGACAGGGCTGGTGACAAAGAGCTGTGAAAGCAAAGGCCAGGGGACACAGATGGCACATTACGAGAAACAGGACGTGGGGGTGAGCTCCGTGTGCCTACAGATGAAGGCCAGCTGCTTCCACCAATGCTGGAGACCGTGTAACACAGGCAGGCGCAGCCCCTTGCACACGAGCTGGAGACACCTTACACCTTTGCAGCTCTTTCCTTACGAATAGAATCGGCTAATTCTAGCTCTCTGAATTGCTCACGTTCTTTCAGGTCTTGCAGTTTGCTCTTCCCCCCCAGTGCTCCAGGGCCTCTATGCTTGGGCCTCAGTCTTATCCCTACAACCGGCTTTTTTCCCTCTGCCAAAACCCACTCCTCCCGGTCTTCCCCATCTCAGTAATGGCATCACTAGCCCTCCAGCCACTCAGGCCAAAACCCCTGAAGCCTGTTATCCAACCTGTCAGCAAATCTTCCAGGGTCTCCTTTCGAAACACAGCAGTAGGACCACTTCTCACCTCTCTTATCATTTCCTACCAGGCCCAACCACCGTGTTCTCCAGCCCCGACTGCTGTGTGGGCGCCCAACCCACCTCTCCTCTGCCACTTCTTCACCTCAGCCCTGCAATCCAGCCTCCACTCCCAACAGTTTGGTAATGAACGAACGAATGAATGAATGAGTGAATGAATAAACACACATACATACACACAGTGAGAGACAGGGAAGGACTGGAAGTACTAATGCTGTAGAATGTTTGGGGAATCAGTGAGGGCGTACAGGAGTTGTTTGGGGAATCAGTGAGGGCGTACAGGAGTTCTGTGTACTACTTTTGTGACATTTCCCTATGTCTGTGTGATTTCAAATGAAAGTTGAGGAACAAAACCCACTCCCTCCCTCTGTGAGTCCATCCTGTCTCCCCGCCACGCCCCCAACCATGGGCACTCCTCCTTCAGCCCATCTAGTTTCCATGAAAGGTAGAGAGTCCTTGTGCATCTTTTATCTTACAGTGCTGGGCAATGGGAATGTCAAAATAATGGGTACACAGCCCGTGGCGTGTCCTTCGAGAGCTCTCCATTAAATGGGAAGGACAGACATATAAAGCATCCTGACGAGTGCTCTGGCAGGGACGCAGTGCTAGGGGAACAAGTTGCTAGGGGAGGAGGCACAGGAGCTCAGCCCTGCACCCTGCAGGCATCCCATTACAGCACTCCCAAACTCTGCTAGTTCGGCACCCCCGTCTGCCACAGGCCATCCTGGGGATGGCTCCCCTAATCCCCTGGTCCCCTGGTCCCAGGGCCCAGTGGAGCAGCTGGTATAGCACACGTACGTATCGTGCTCAACCGTGGCTGAGCAAACGAGGAGCTCGAGAACAGCTTGTCCCTCAACACTCAAGAATACAAAACGAGATGATATGCAAATCATGCTTTTCTCGTTGCAAGCGAGGCCAGGTTCACAAACCATCCTTCGCTAAGAAGGCGGAAGTCAAGCATTCTTTACCGCTAAGCACAATGAACATTGCCAGTGCTGGAGAAAATCCCACCATCATCATATACACACACAGCTCATAAGCCTCAGTCTCTCCGCCATCCCCGGGTCCTGATAAAGCAAGGTTTGGAAAACACTGGAATTTGTGATGGTGGCTCCCAACCTCAGGAGCCTCCAAAGCAGGAATGAGGAAGGCCCACTGGGGGCAACCGGTAACTGGGAGGTAAACTGGAAGGGGCAGTGGGCTGGGAAAGTGTGGAAGCAAACATGGCAAATAGGGACCAGCCTGGTAGTGGCCGCCTGGGGGGATGGGGCTTTGGAAAGAAAATGTGTGTAGGGATGTGTGCGAAGGAGCGTGTTAGGGGTGGCGCGCGCGTGCAGGAGGGCTCGAGGAAACGTCGCCAAGAGTCTGCCTGGGAGGTGGAACAGTGACTAATAAACAACGTGGCCGACAGCACCTGGCTGTGTTCCGCTTACTGATGGTTTAAGCGTGTGCAAACGCACATCACTCGCTCACGTCCGAACCACAGCAAACACCTCCAGCAGCCCTGCCGGCAGAACGGCTGACCTACACCCTGGCCTGGAGCGAAGCTGCCACTATCCAGTGGACACGGAGTGAATCCTGACTGCCTGCAGCTCACAAGAACGCCATCCCTGGCTCTTCCAGTGATCCCCGAAGCCCCCAGAAACCTATAATGTTGCCAGGAGGGCCCGTAAAGAAGGCGCCACACCCTGGAGCGCCTCCCATGCTGCCCGTGCAAACCATCTCCGTTCCAGGTTACTTAGCAAACTGTCCTTCTAGTGTCTCTCTGGGCCAGACTTGGACACTCTTTTCCACAGCCTCGACTCTAAAACAAGGACCTTGGGAGAGCCGCGTGCTGCTGGCCACGTGCGGATGCTGGAAAGCCAGCACGCCCCGAACAAGCCAGAGTGCGCACTGGTGGCGGCAGGACTCCGTCTCTGCCCGTGAGGCCCCGCCCCTGTCCCCCACCCTCCTGTGTCCTCTAAGTGGCCTCCAACCAAGCTAGCCTTACAAAATAAACACACGGCAATACACCACATGGAATTTGCTTCCGAAAGCAAGTCTCGCAACCCACAAGAAACTGTAAGAACGACTTTTAAAACGGCACAAGTGAAAACCTCAAAAATGCGGACACGTGGTCACATGTGGATTCGGGGGCGCCGCGACAGAGTGACAGCGCAGTATTCACCAACACCAGAAGAGAAGGACGGAACAAATTTCGGCAGGCATCAGAGGAAGCCGGAGCTCCAGGTCAGAGGCAGAGGTCAAGAAAGGGCTTGGTTGGGAAGCTGTGGTGAAGGGGTAGCCTTGTCCCTGGGCTGTGACTTCCCTACCCCAGGCTGCGCCGACAGCGCCCTGTACCAGCAAGGACACTTCCGTGGCACATGCGGCTCAAGGACTACGCTACCAGGGACAACATCATCATGGAAGAGGAGGAACATCATGGTGGGAGTTGGAACACGATTGCAAGACAAGTTCATAAGCAAAACATGGGAGGCAGCCCCGCATCCACCGGTGCCTAGCAGGGAGACGGACAGCGTGTCTGTTACACCCTCACCTCCCTGCTCCGCTGTCACTACACATCAAGTCCCTGACTTCCCTCTGACCCCAAATTTTAGGAATCACATATTTTTCCATGGCTTTCCACCCATGATTAAAATACACAGAGCATCCTGACAGAGAGCTCTGTCCTGCCATCACTTTGACCGCCGGTTTTGCAGAACAACACACTTTTGGTACTGCTCAACGACCAGACCGCAGCACTGGCAAGGTTAACCCTCCACGGGACAGCAGGCAGCGACCCCCCTCTTCTGGCCACGGTCCCATGCAGCCTTGGGAAAGCTTTGGCGGGGGCCACTCCCTCTGCAGAGAGCTCAGAGGAGGGGGGGACAGGTAGGGAAGGTAGGCAGGAGGACAGGTGTGCAGACTGTGAGGGGAAAGGCAGGGAGCATGCCCTCCCTGGAAGCACCTTCGGATTTTATAAAGGGAGGAGGGAGGGGCTGGGCCAGTTCTATGGCTGCATTTCTATACGGATGTAAAATCTGAATTCAGACAAAATAAAAGTGTATCTCTTTACATAAGTGTACACTCCAGGGCTCAGTGTCACTCATTTAGAAAATCATTTAGAAAGAATTCACATTTAGATCATGCAGAAGACAAGGTTGTGTCCTAAGGCCCACAGCCTTGTGCAAACAAAGTGCCGGGGCCTGTGCTGTGGGACACACCTCTTTTGCACATCAGTGAATAATATACTAAATTACCTGCCAAAGAAGACCTTAATTAGCTCATGTAGCCTTGAGATACAGATTTGAAAGATCTGAAATACAAAGAGAAGACGGACTTCCAACAGCTCTGCTTCAGAATCACGGACGGTGCGAATAGCCCGTCAGGATTTCAGAACAACCCTCGGTCCATCCTCACTGACTGCAGGAGAGCAATCCTCTGGCACCCAGTGCGAGAGCGAGCCCAGCTGGCGAGGGAACAGAGCATCGTCAGTTCTCTGTGGGCTCAGCCAGTCCCGGGTCCCGACGTAATGTGCGGAAGCAAAGAGCTGTCTGTGACCAAACATCTGAACACTTAACCCCACCTCGCCATCTGCTGCTCCTGTCATTTGAATTTAAAATTAATGAGACCACCATTAGAGGGGAGAGCTGGGGCCTGCATCTGCTCTTCTAAAGTAATGGGTACGGACTGGTCACGTGACAGTTCAAGCTGTAACGTGGATAGGAGTCCAAAATGCTTCAATTCTAGCCTGAGAATAAAGTAAAAATTGCAATTCTCTATGTGACTTCCCCCTTTTTCTAAAGTCACCATTCCCCAAACTCCTTTGATTGTCTTGTTTTATAAAACTTATGAGAAAATGTAAGGCACTGTGAAACTTAAAGCTATTATAAAAATCACCACTTGCTCTTGGTATAAGACTGGGTTTAAGCTGCTGGGTTTTTTCTCTGCGCCTGTGGCAGTGGGTACATTTTCTCCCCCCCATTCCTGCATATTCCGAGTCAAGGAAGACAGTGTGAGCAGGAGAGGGTGGTGAGGTGGCAGTTGAAAGGCTCTGGGAATGACACAGGTAGGCTCTAGTCCTGCTCTATCCAGGTGATGCTGGGCAGCTCGCTTTCTTGGGCCTCAGGCTGTATATTCTATCTGCAGCAGGATAAAAGCCCGTGGCACGTGTGCATACACACAGACACATACCTGGGACAGTGTGAAACACTGTGACCACCTGCTAATCTCCCAAGGAAGTGGTCTTGCAACTCAAGACCCACACTTTCTTCCAGATTTAGTATTTGAGCTGACGAGACATCCTGCAGCGACCCGTGTGGCTTCACTGCCTACAGTCCCCCACTCCCGCTCACTCGACTTCTCCCACAGGCATTTTTCTTGACATGGCAGAGGGGGGAAGAGCGGCCGTCTCACCCCGCCTGTTCACTCAACAAATTCTAATCGTGCCAGGGTGGGGGGTAGAGCAGTGACTCGAGACAATAACCTGGCCTCCGGGGAGCCCACGTGTGTCAGTGCAAACAGACAAACCGAAACACACTAGGGACTCACAGATGCTAGAGAACCGTGCCGTGGAGAAAAGGAGAAAGAACGTCTCCACCAGACCTGTGGTGATGCTAACGTTGTGACAGGTCAACAGGGAATAGGACAGTGACAAAAGCCTCTGTAAAGTGACACTGTCCTCCCTCCATTCTTCTCTCCTCATAATGGAAAAAGAAGCGGGGGGGGCGGCGCATAAAACTGTTTTAAGACGGTTTCAGATTTCAGACGTCTGGCCATCAAACTCCCTGCATCGCAAGGAAAAGTCGATGAACCATATGGCCGACGGTTGACTGTTTTTAAGAGCGACTCTTAAATATGGGCCAATGTGTTTATGTGACCACTCAGGGCCCGCGCGTGCAAACCGTGCTCACGGAACTGTCCATATTTTGCTGGATTTGCCAGCTTGCCACAAACAGCCTTCCACGCCTTTTCTAACTGTTTATAAATAGCACAAACACCCAGATATGCAAATCACGGCAAGCTGTGCCTGCCGTCCGCTGCTGCTGCAGTGACAGCGGGCCAAATCAACACAGCGCACGGCACACCGGGGCTGTCGGGCTGTCCCACGGGTGGATTCCTCGACCGGCCTGCTTTCCTTGAAGGTGGCAAGGAACAGAGGGGGAGCCCACTCTCCGCACAGGACAGACCACGCTGGGTTCTCTGGGTGCGCTCTGCTTCACGCATGCACCTGCCCCTCACCATAGCCCCGCGGCTTTCCTGTTGCTGCGTGCCTGGGAAGGCTCCCCTGGCCCTGCAACAGGAACGTGCTAAGGCTCCCACCACACACGGGAGGAACAAGGAGCTGCCAGGACTGCACGCTAATCACACAGCCCATCCACAGTCGGAGTCTCCTGATGCCCAAAATAATGCTCTTCCATCACACCGTTGACACAGAGCTGAATTCAAGTTCTTTCTACTAAGACAACGGCCCGGAGGTATTCATACAACAGACACCATGATGGCCTGCAAGCATTCTCTTTCTTCTAAAACATTGAAATAATAACATTTATTATGCACTAGGGAGGTGCCGGGCTCTGAGTTTTCTCTCACTGAACCCTCGTGATAAGCCTATAAAATTGGTACCGTCCCACTCCCCAGCCGAGGCACGGAAAGGCTGAATCGCTAGTCCACGGTCACGGGTTATTTCACGCTTTTTTCAAACTTTCAAAAGTAAATATTGCTTTCATTACAAATGTTATTAAAGCATACACATAATTAAGATGCACTCAACAATAAAATAGCAAAAATTAAAATTCAGATTTATGCAAAAACAGTGAAATTCTCCCTCCACTCTAACCTCCAATCCCAGCCCCTCCTCTGGGGCAACCCGCGCTACTGGGAAGTTAGCGGCTTCCAGAGCGCTGCCACGCATGTGGAAACAAGTGCGCCATACACACAGGGGAGATACCGCCCCAGGGACGCGAGGGCGCAGTGACTGCACCCCCATCCTCCATGACTCACCTTCCCTACCGCCTCCTATAAACAGTCAAGGAGAAGGGTCAGCTTGTCACACAAGCACAGCTCCGGCCGCCAGCTCCCCTTCCCCACCCCATCACTGTGGCCGCACGTGCACTGCCATATTTTCTGCCAGTGGCCGGAAAGACCTGGCGGTAGCCGTGGTACACACAAACGTGCCACGTGGTCGAGTCCTCGCCAAGGAGGGACTCAGCACACAGGGACAGAGTCCTTCCGTGCCTCTGTGCCCCTGCTACCACCTCGTGTGGCTTCTGCAATCACAGGGGCTTAGTTGGCTTAGTAAGGTTTGCACATTCTGAGTCTTTTTACAGTTCGTGAGAAATACATGGACACATCCGGGTGGAGATATTCACACCCTTACAGCGAGTGATAAACAGGTAGAGGACCCTCACTGCCACTCTCCCCCACAGAACAGCTGTGGCTGTCCCTGTCATCCGCAGGATGTCGCGACATCCTTCCCATGGCCAATATCAATTCCAGTGCCCACATCGGGGCCTTCCTTTAAGGATGCACCTCTTCGATGGGCAACAAAGTCATGCTTCCCACGTAAGGAAAGCCCACTTCTTAAGCGTATACTATGCCAGAGGCCTGGCGTGGGCACAGTGGAGTGAGGATACAAGGGTTTTCCCTGGGAGGTCACTATCCCAGCCCAGAACAGTCACAAAATATCTGGGCAAAGGATGGAAACTCTCAATCTAAAAGACATTAATAGGCAAGTCAGAAAAGAAAATTAATCATTCAAACCTCACTAATAACTGAAAATGCAAATTAAGGGGCGCCTGGGTGGTTCAGTTGGTTAAGCGTCTACCTTTGGCTCAGGTCATGATCCCGGGGTCCTGGGATTGAGCCCCATGTTGGGGTCCCTGCTTAGCAGGGAGCCTGCTTCTCCCTCTGCCCCTCCCCCACCCCGCTCGTGCTCTCTCTCTCAAATAAATAAATAAATCTTTTTTTAAAAATGCAACTTAGGGGCGCCTGGGTGGCACAGCGGTTAAGCGTCTGCCTTCGGCTCAGGGCGTGATCCCAGCGTTATGGGATCGAGCCCCACGTCAGGCTCCTCCTCTGTGAGCCTGCCTCTTCCTCTCCCACTCCCCCTGCTTGTGTTCCCTCTCTCACTGGCTGTCTCTATCTCTGTCAAATAAATAAATAAAATCTTTAAAAAAAAAAAAAAATGCAACTTAAAATGATACCATCTATTATTTATCCAATTGAAGAACTGCTTTGACTGGTAATAGTTAGGATTGCTGAGGACTCAGTGAGGCGGCTGCTCTCAAGCACGGCTGAACCGTGCCGGCGGATACCCCCCTTCTCTGAAGAAGAGTTGAACGCGTCTGCCACGATCACCCACAGCACCCTGCCCTCTCTCACGCCACCCCAAGAACTACCTGCGCTGAGATGCACACTGGGTTCTGCAAACAAGGGTTTCGTTACCTACGATAGCACTATAAACTGTAAAACCCCAACATCTGACATTACAGAAAACATGTAAAGTGTAATTCAAGTATAAATTGTGTTTTGAAAGAATATTTCATGATGCGACAAAATGCTCATTTATATTTGTGGGATAAAAAAGAGATCTCACACAGATGCAATACCTATTTAATTTTTTTTTTTAATTTTTATGCTTAGAAAAAGAAAAGGAATAGGCCTTAGTCAAGGGTCTCCGCGATCTGCCCTCCTAGACCCGAGGCTCGATGACTGGCCAGGAGGACCCAGCGCACAGGCATACTCAGAGCTAGACTTATCACGGTGAGAAGACGCAAAGCACGGTCAGCAACAGGGGAAGGCGTGAGGTGCAGATGACACTGGGTGGGAGTCTCCGGGGTCCTCTCCCTCAGAGTTACACAGGATAGAGCACACGTGAAGTGCTGTCGCCAGGAAGCTCTTAGAGACCAGCAACAGGGGTTTCACTGGGGGCTGGGCACACAGGCCCCCTTGGCCTGGCGTGTACCAAGGTTCCAGACTCCTGGGAGGAGAGCAGGTCTGCAGGCACGAACTTGCTGTTTGCACAAAGAACTCAGGCTCAGTGAGCCACTCTTATCAGTCAGGGTGGTGGGAACCGTCCCGACATCAAAGTTCCAGACACCAGCCAAGGGCCAAGCTTGTAAGCGGGCCTCCCAGAGGACAACAGTCTCTGGTCTGCTGTGATAATGCTTTTCTGCACAAGGCCCAAACGTTCATAGTGCTGATGTGAGACTTACTTTCTTCTTTATCGTCTCTTACTTCCAAACGCTTCCCAATGAACATGTATTTCCTTTACGAGCGGGGAGTGTGTTACACGCTTTTAAAAGCTCTGTTTGGCTTGTTTTGCCTATGTGATGTCAATTTTCAGATTACATACAGGGGAATTCTGATATTCATAAATGCCATAAGAAGGCACACGCCAGGGAGAGAGCACAGCGGGGCTGGCGAGGACGAGGGAGAGCCACCGTGGGATGGGCGGTCCTGGGTGAAGAGCAGGGACCCAAACTGCACCTGTGTCCTCAGGATTTCCAGCTTTACTCCCAACCAAACAAGCCAGATAGTCAGACTTCACCTCTGATGTGGTTATGAGCAGGCACTATCTGGGTTTTAACGCCCAGATCTCTATTCTAAGCACCCCTAGCAGACAGTGCCATGGCTCTTGTCAACACAGTTTAATTTTTAATGCCACTGAATTAGAAGATCATGAGATCTTCTTACCTGTGCTTCCTTCTGATGACCCTCACCAAAGAAAGAATTTCAGAAGAATCTGAAAGTTAAAACAACAACAACAACAACATGTATGAACTGAAGATATGTAACCCAGGACTCAATCCCTGACTCTACGACATCATTTCCTTATGCATAAAAGGGGAGGGAAACACTGCCCGCCTCACAATTGTAAGGGTTAGGTGAGAAAACAGATACATGAGAATTTTAATGATAAGAGGCTAATATCAGAAACACTTTCATATAATCATTCCACAAATTTGCCTACTATGTGCCAGCTATCGGGTCGGGCCTGGGGAATACAGTGGTAAATAAAACAGCCCGACAGAGCTCAGAGGGCTCACAGCTCACTGGAAGAAGAAACTGTAAGTGAGGTATGGCGATGACAGGAGGTAGCCTTTAAGCGGGGGCTTAGAGACGGCCTCTGGGACTGAGGCTTGGCTTGCAACCCCAAAACTACTGCACAAGAGCTCTGTGACCTCGGGCAAGCCGCTTCAGTTTCCCTGGGCCTCAGTCTCCTTATCTGTAAGATAAGGATCCAAATCGTAGGACTACAATCCTCCTGGGGCTGTAATGAGAATTTTAATGAGTTCACGTCTGTGACATTCTCAGAACCATGCCTGGCCACAGAAAACACTTCAACTGAAGAGACAATTTTTGTAAGACAAATACATATATTTTAGGGACTTTGAGAAGATGTAAATGAGACCCTAATCTGTACATGGCGAGATGAGCCAAATTCTCCCTGACCAAATGCTCCTCTCTTCCCCTCAGCAAGTCTAGTGAACTTATTCCCAGGAAATTAAGGTCTACGTGATACATCCCAGCGGCATTAAAAGTGTGCCAAATGCATACATGACTAAGTTAAACGTGTTTCCCAAATAATTACGTATGTTTCCAAAAACACGTATAGGCTTGACATTTTCCAAAATTTAAAAGGACAAAGCACTTTCATATATACAACCTCACTGACTCTGGCAAAAACCCCTTGACAGAAGCCTAACAGGGCAGGGCATTCAGCGGCCCTGTGTGGCCTGTCCACAGTCCGAGAGCAGGTCAGCGGGAAAGAAACAGACCAAAGCAGAGTCCCTGCTTGTTAACACGGTTCTTTTCCCTCTGCACTGTAACACGTACATACCCGCTTAGCTCCTAAAACTTTACAGGAATCCCAATGTAGACACTTGACATAGCATTCGAGAATTTCCATGATGCACACACGCATCTTGTTCTCTGGCTTTGAGAATGCTTCGCTGCCCTTCGGCCGAGGAGGCAGGAACCGGACTGCGTTCCCCCGGCCGAAAGCGGAGTGTTTGCTTCTCAGCAGGGAATCTTTGGGGTTAAACGAACAGGAGATCATTCCACAAAATTACTGTTACACTTCTCAAAAAGGAAGTGTGACTTTCATAGAAAAATTATTCTGTTTGGGAGAAAGGTCCACGAAAGCCACAAAAGGATGATACAGTCATACAACAACAATTAAATTCATCTGTCACACAGCGAAACCCCAAAGCCCTCAGGCACACAGCTGCTTTCTGAGCTGAAATTAAACTCCAACTGAGAAACAGGTCAACTCTCTAAAATATTCTTTTGCAAACATCTTAAGAAAAAATTCCTTTAGCTTGTTCGTCATTTTCCAGATGCCATACCTCTCTGCTGGCCTTACTTGAATTTCGGCAGCCGTTCACCACAGCCCAGACATCAAGCCAGCCATTGTGGTGACAAGACAGACGGATGTGACACGGCCATACCCTCGAGGAGCTCACACCAGGGAAATGAAGGCCGTGCAATCACAGTCTTAAAACAGCACACTGATTGCTATCACCTATTTCAGCTTTGGCTCTAACTAGCTTGAATTAAAAAAGAAAAAAGAACCCAGCACACACAGCACATCCCATTTCTAGAAGGAAGCAATCAGATCTGAACATTAAGTGGAGCTCAGAGTGTGGGGGACAGGCAGGGGAGGTCCCTGTAGTGCGAGAGCTCGTTCACAGGGGTTAACACATGTACCGCATGGAGGCGGAGAAGGCCCCCAAGCACAGGGACAGCCCGGAGGCTTCAGCAATGCGCGGGCATCTGGAGAAAGTAACAGAGGGCAAGGAGTCTAAAGGCTCCAAATTGAACAGAAATGCCCCCACAAGCTCCTCTCCAAATGGGTGAGGAGTTTATAGGAGACTGAATGTAGCACTGTCCGAATCAGAGAGCGGAGCCCTAGTGCGGCGTTGAGGAAGACACAGGGCCACCAGGGCCCCTAACTCCTTGGTTATGCCTCTTCTTTATTTTTTATTTTTTTAATTGAGGTGTAATTGACACATCGCATTATGAGAGTTTCGGGTGCACAACATAATGATCTGATATTGGTATATATCGCCAGTGATCACCACATTAAATCTAGTCAACTTCCCTTACCGCACAGTCACAAGATTTCCTTTCCTTGTGATGAGATGTTCTAAGATCTATTCTCTTAGCAGCTCTCAAACATGCAAAACAGTATCATTAACTAAGGTCACCATGCCTGAGAGCCCTTGGTTAAGTCCCTGATCTTCTGTGAGCCCCAGTAAAATCATCAGAGAAACAAGAGATGTGAAAACCCACCCACCTTTTGCACAGAACTGCCGAGAGGTTAAAATGACATAATGGATTTTAAACTTCTTCATGAATCATGAAGCAAAACACAAATGATACCACCACTGATAACACCACCACTGATAACACTACCACCACTGATAACAACCGTGTAAAACTGAGTTTTACAACACACCATCCTCCCACCTTGTCCCGACCAAGAGCACCGTGACTAAGGACAATCTAGCTGGGCAACCCCACAGTCCAGGGGCTCAGGACAGCTCAGGATCTGAGTTGTATCATTCCTCCAAGGGGTCGGGAAGGTCTCTGAGAGAGAGAACCAAACCGACGTACAAGACCACACTTTCTTGGATGGGTCTGAGGTCATCCAAACTCTCAGCACAGCTAAGCCACCTGGGTGTTGTCCCCTGCTAAACTCAGGTGCTGGGGTCTGTACATTTCCACAGCTGAGGCTAAAGGGCATTCAATGTCACGATGATAGTAACTGGGCCTAAACCACAGAAATCACACGAAGCTGGAATCCCTGAGAAATGCATATACAGAAGGGATTCAGTGAATTCTGCCTCAAATGCACCCACGATCACCTGTTGGGCTCCGTCCTCCGCCTCCTTCTGGCCAACCCCACTGAAGCTCTGACCTTACCCAGGCTTTCACTCACACCACGGAAAACGAACATGCCTGCGTGCCCCTCACAGCGGAGCACGAGACCGACCACCAACACTTCTCCCAGGGCATTCCCCAAAATCAGGCTACAGAGTCCCAGGAAATGTAGTTAATGACTCCCCAACTGCCACGTTCTTTCTCCACTCCCCAGGGCGATGGGTTGAGACGATGAGTCTTGAAGTCAGAACTGAAAGAGGCCATAAGCATCATCTAACCCAACCCTCCTGCCACAGCACAGCACCCCAACACCCAGATAACGGCGGAGCAGGAGAGCCAAAGTCAAAACCCACTGGCCCATCCTCGGGCCCAGAACTCCTGCAGCAATGCTGTTCTGGATTTTCTTTTTCCCAATGAAGGAAAATAAAGCAAGGCCCAAGCAAAGCCATTTGATCCATACCAAGGCCATTCAAGAGTTTATGAAGCACCTACATAGGCACTTCCCACCAACTGTACAAGCACGAACATGCAGAGTCATTTCGGCTGTGTTTCGACTTGCTACGTGTTCATAAAGCACCAACTGCTCTGTGGTCCAAGTGCACACAGCATACCCCCTTCATCATAATACTCACCCTATTTATCCTGCAGCCACCTGTCTGTCCACCGCCCTAGACCACACATCCATGAGAGCAGGGATCAGCTATACGCACCTCTCTCCCCAATGCCAGCCTATAAGACACCCAATAAGTGATGAATGAACTAAGGTAACTACTCAAACATTTTAAACTTGCATTAAAAAAACTGATTTACTAAGTTCTGTAGATGCAGATTTCATAGCACACAGCTTAAACCTTAACTTGTGGATTTATCCTGTTCTCCCAGATTTCGTTTGCTAAGTATTTAGTGAGCACCTGATACGTGTTGGACATTGCTGAGTGCAGGTGGCCTCGCAGTGCCAGGAACCAGAGTCCTTGATCAGATAGAGCTTGGAGTCAGACAGCAAGCAGAGGAAGATGAGAGGTTTGGTGGGAGAGCTGAGAAGAATGAGCCCCGGCCACTGAGGGACGTACTCAGTTTGTCCAGCTGGCATGCAGAAAACAGACGCTTCCCACAGCATGCGATCACGTCCCCTCGGCGGCCTATGAAGCCACAATGTGATGAACCCCTGCGCGCCAGACGTCTCCACAGAGCCGGGTTCAGAAGAAACCAAAGAAACAAATTAAGCTCCAGGACTATGCGTGAATACAGATTGAAACCAGCTTTTTAGGGGCAATGTTCCAATTAGGAAATCCCCTGGCTACACTAGTTTGAAATCCAAGGTACTCTCAAGGCCAATATTCAAGTGGTGAATTAACCCTACCAGTTAAAACCGAAGAAATCTTTGGTTCAAGGGCTAAAAATGAATTATCTTTGGCAAATTTATTAGCTCTGAGTATTTCCATTAAGAAAATTATGAGCCCTTACCTTGTGCTAGGAACAGGCATCAAGCTACACACTTTATAGACATGCTTGTATTTAAACTTCAGAACAATTCTGGGAGGTGACAATGGCTCCTATCATCCCATTTCATAGACGAAGAAAGCGATGTTTACCCAAGTTTTAATATTTGCGCCAAATTACACAGTTGGCAAAACCTACGCAGACTGCCTCCACAGCCCTGCACGAAGAGGTGGTACTTACAAGCTGCCTGGCAAAGAGCCAGCACCACCAGCGACAAGAAACACCAACAGAGCCCTTCACACCCAAGATCGTTTTGTGCCAGTCAAACCAGACTTGCTGTAGTTCTGCACAACTAACGACCAAATGATTCCGTGAAGAAAAAGAAGAATGGGTAGACACTGGAATAAACTGAAAAACAGGTAGACATTCGCAGGAGGCGGCATATCGGCAGGATACTCTTTACTCCCCCGCAGCACCCAAAGCCAGTGTGAGCTGGTGAAAGCAGGAGGTTCTCAGGCTGCTGGAACCCCCACTTGCCTCAGACTTGGGTTCGCAACCTTCACCGTCCATCAGAATCACCTGGGCAACTTCTTAAACCTACAGGTGCCCAGGCTCCACTCCTGGAGATCTTATTTGAACTGGTGTGGAGTGAGCATGCACGCTTTCCCCAGAGCCCCCACCCGGCCCTGGACACAGCCAGGGTGGGGAACCACTGCTTTCAGATGCTCACACCCTTCAGCTCAGTTGGCCAAATGCTCGCTGAGACTCTAGGCAGTAGGGATCCAGTTTGGGTAAGAGGAGTCACCGCCTACCCCTCAAAAAAGTATTTACAGCTTTCTCTGCTTTTAGGATAAAGAAACTAAGGTCAGAGATTTATTCCAGTTCAAACTAAATAAACTCCCAGTGAAAAATGTTCTTATATAAGTTTACATACAAACAACTTCCTTTATCCTCCCTGTCAGTAGTTGGGGAATAACTCTGAGCCATGAGAAGTCTGCAGAAATGAGAAATTCAGGTCTTGGCCATTTGCCACACTCCACGTGCACCCTCCAGCAGAAGGAGGGCTCAGCTCCGTGGTAGATTTACCACTTGATCAAGAACGGAAACAGAAAAGGTCTGGTGACCAGTGGATGAGAGGTAAAACACAATATGAGGGTGTCACTGCGGGGTCCAGCAGATGGACCAGGTACAGAATACAAGTGACAGCCGAGGGGACAGGATCAGGAGTGCCACGGACGGTGGCTCTCCCATCCACCCACTCACGCATTCATTCCACAGACACCTGAAGCACCCTCCACGCTACCCACCCCACCAATTTCCAGCTTCCATTGACTGCGGCCCCCCAGGTACCACATGCATCACGTCTAACCATCACCGACCCGTTTGCTGTCGGCCACCATGTCACAGATGAAGCTAACTGCGGCACAGACAGGCCTCACTCCCCCCTCGGTGATGGCTCCCAGATGGGAGCACCAGGAAAGGCGCTTCCCGTCCCTGGCGGACCCGGCCCTCCGCAAACGGCTGTCCTATCCTGGCAGCTGTCGCGGGCTGTTCTGAGGCCCTGAAGGCCACAAATGCACGGGGCTAATGCGGTCCATCTGTCTCTAACAGACCTTGTGCTTGTCCTGCTGGTCACTTCTGTGGGCAGATGGGTTAGGATGGGCTTTGGCAAGTTACCCCGGAGTGACTCGCCTCACTTCCTCCCCCAGGAGTGCAGACTGGCTAGTTAGCAGCGAGGACAGCTTTCTTCTCCATGTCTCACTGCGCATCCCTGTCCCTAAGGCACTCAGGCCACGCCACCAAATGTAGGCAGGAAAGAGCCTCCTCTCTCTAGGCCAATGCATGGGGGGTGTCCCCCAGGGCATCTCTAACTCGCAATGAAACAGAACACTCCCCCACCCCGCCATGACACAGGATGTACAACACACGTGCTCACTGGTGTCACGAGCCAGAATCACAGATGTGCTTTAAAGAGTTTCATACAATTATTCTCTAAGTGCTGCTCACACAGCATCACTCCCCGTGTCCATGATGCTTTACGGACGGCAAAGCACCTGCATCGTGCACTGTGTCTGCGCCTCTCAGCAACTTTGTGTGATAGGTTGAGTATGTTTCATTATACCCACCGTCTAGATGGTGACACCAAAACCCACAGCAACTCAAAGTGACTTTCCCAAGGATGCCCAGCTTGTGTTAGACCTGGGGCACGAGGCCTCTTGATTCCAGAGCTGATCTTGTTGCCAACATCCCACACGGTCCCTCTGGGGACGCTCGCTGGCTCTCAAGAGTGCAGAAAGCAGGTCTGTCCTCCAGAGCCCTCACAATGCCGGGGACAAGGGGGGGATCAGCTTCCGATGGGGAGCACACGCTTACTCGAGAAGGTCACACAGGACAACACAGTCCATCTGCGCTTTGGAAGGAGCCTTCTAATGGCAATGTGAAGAAGGACGTGCACGAGGTGCTCTCTGACCGGGCAGAGGGAACCAAATGGGCGCTTGTAACTGCTCAGCGGCAGCAGGGCCGAGGCGCTGAGCCAGGGCTGTAAGGGTGAGACAGACGGAGCAGACATGCCCTAGAGAGCAATGAGTGTGAAGTCCAGTTAGGCAGCCAGAGGCAGGGAGGGGAACGAGCAGGGGCTTCTAGTCCGAAGGACTGCCGAGTGAGGATGTCGTTACCCACGTAAACACGGGGCAGGGGAATCAGGCTTGGGAGAGAAATGCACGTATGTTTGAGAAGCATGAGCAACCCAAGACAAGGAACGCCAAACCATCCTGGATTTCCGGAGTCCCGCACAGACGGCACACGTGGGGGACATCTGTGGAAGAGGCCACAGGAGGAGGAAAAGTAAAGAAAGCCGGGTGGCAATGACCGCTGAGTCGCTGGTGTCTGGATCCTGGAGGCGGGGACAGAAACCAGGCAGTCACCCACAACTGTCCTCTGTTCACGGACTCGTTTGGCTGGTCAACAGATGCTCGGCCGGACACTGCAGGGCCCTGCTCAACACCCTGGGACTCCAAGGGAACAGGGCCGGCACGTGACGCAAATGAGCTGGCAATCCGTGCATCAGGACAGACATGAGGACCGCGGGAAGCAGCAGACGCAGCGGCTGGTGCACACGTGCATTTCCTAGTTTTCAAGGTGCCCCATCCATGGCTCAGGCACCACCATGATGGCACGGCACCTCCCATTCTCCAGGGCATCGTAAGAATCATGCGGAGGGCTTCCCAAACAAGAAATGCTGATTCCAAAGGTGGGGGCGTGACAATGTGCATTTCCAACAAGTTCCTGGGTGACAGTGGTCAGAGTGGCCAGAGGACCACGTTGGGGGACTAGGGAAAGTACAGAGGCAGGGCAGGCCCCAGGCAAGGTATTAACAATGCCTGGGGGTTGGGGCTGGTTCTGGACACTAATTGGGCACCTGACCTTGATCAAGACACCCCAATTCACCAAGCTCTGGATTCCTGACACCAAAATGAGGACAAACACTGCTATGATAGTCTTTGGAAGGAAAGAACAAATTAATGTGTGGCAAAGGAAATACCACTGTATTTTATTTTATTTTATTTTATTTATTTTATTTATTTTATTTTTTATTTATTTTATTTTATTTTATTTTATTTTATTTTTTTATTTTATTTTATTTGACAGAAAGAGAGCACAAGCAGGGGGAGCATCAGGCAGAGGGAGAGGGAGAAGCAGGCTCTTCACCAAGCAGGGAGCCCAACGTGGGGCTGGATCCTAGGACCCTGGGATCATGACCTGAGCTGAAGGCAGATGCTTAACTGACTGAGCCACCCAGGCGCCCCAATATTACTGTATTTTTAAAATTTACCTTTATGGTAATTTTCGAAGGGTGAGTTTTGGGTGATTTTTTCAAAAACATTTATCTGCGCGTTTTTCTGCATCATTTGATTTCTTTACTATGTGCATATAACATTTTTTACAAGAACATGAATAATTTTTTTAAAAAGCAAAAAAAGTTCACACTTAAATTCTCTAGAAGTTTTCCAATGGATAATGAAATCAACCAAATGCTTTGCAACCAGCATCTTTTTCATAATTAAACTTTTTATTCGAAATAACTGTAGATTTACATGCAGTTGTGAGAACGAATGTGTACTGTTTACCCGCTCTCTCCCAGTGGTAACGTCCTGCAAAACCATAGTGCAATGTCGCACCAGGATCCTCGCACTGACGCAGGCAAGATACAGAACATTCTGCCGCCACGGGGACCCTTCCTGTGGCCCCTTTACAGTGACGCCCACCCCCCTTCCCCCCTGCCTCCTACACCCTGACCTTACTCTGTCCTCCATTTCTGCAGTTTTGTCATCTGGAGAACACCCTATAAAAGGAATCCCACAGCACAGAGTTGCTGGGGTTGCCTTTTTCTCATTCAGTTTAACTCTCTGGGGACTCGCCCGGGTCGGGGCACCGGCCAGTAATCTGTTCCTTCTCACTGTGGAGTCGTGTCCCACGTGGTGGCTGTGCCACTGTTCAGGCAGATGCCCCTCGGAGGACATCTGGGTGTCCCCAGTTTCGGGCTCTTCTGCAAGAGCGCCGCCGTGAACGCTCGCGTGCAGTGTTCTGTGTGGACACAAGTCTTCGCTTCTCTGAGAAACACACCCAGGAGCACACGTGCTGAGTCACAGGGTGGTTGCAAGTTTAGTTTTTTAAGAAACTGCCCCACTGTTTTCCAGTGTGGTGGTCCCATCCTATGGTCCCAGCAGCCGCATGTGAGCGGTTCGGCTTCTCCGCAGCCTTGCCGGCACTTGGTGGTGTTGCTGTTTAATTTGGCCACTCTCGTGGGTGTGCAGGGACAGGTCCTTGGGGTTGGACTCGCATTCCCTAATGGCCAGTGAGGCTGAACGACTTTCATGGGCTCACTGGTCACCTGCTCGTCGTCTGCGATGAACCGTCCCCCTCTGCGTCCTTGGCCCATTTTCTAATTGCATTGTTTGTGTGACTGCTTTTGAGAGTTTTTTACACATTCTGGACACAGGTCTTTTATCATATACGTGGTCTGCAGCTTGTCTTTAGGACAACAGAAGCTTTTGATGTCGATGAAGCCAATGAATCAGCCCTCCCTCCTGCAGACCGCGTCAGCGTGCAGTACAGGGAAGGGCTCTCTACAAGCCTCGCATCTCAAAGGTTTCTGTGTTCTTCTCAAAGTTCTATAGTCTTACATCTTACATTGCGTCCATGATCGACTTTGAATCGATTTTTGTTTACGGTGAGACTTCAGGATGGCTTACTTTGTTACCCATGGAGGTCCGGGTGCCCAGACAACGAGCTCCACTTAGTAACGCAGAGAGAAGCAGGCCAGCACAGCCCCCCGCCACAGGAAAGTCTTGTTTTGTGAAACTTTAATTCCAGTTAGATACTGGGCAACATAAAATGTCGCTTGAAAGTTTGAAAAAACACAGCTCTCAGTATTCTTACCTTAAAATTCTGATTTCCGCCTATGATATCAGATACTATGGTCACGAATACCACAAATAAAGCCTAAACAACAAGCTCAAACATATAATAAGAAAAACAATTAGCACGTGTGTCTGCTGGTGAGGACTTCATTTCCCGTCTACTGGGGGAAAGCCAAGTCTTCCCTGCAGACCCTGTGGCTGGATGGTAAACGTGCTACAGCAAACCTGCAGCGTACTTCCTTCTACCGTCAAACAGTAGGGCTGAAATCGAGACATTAAATCGTCAAATACTTCGTATTCATTGAAGGCAGGGTTGTTTAGTTCAAACCAGCATCTAGGGTCATGACAAAGACATGAAAAGGCGGCCACTTCATGGCCATTCCAGCCGACGTTCGGCTTTCTGACCTCCGAGAGTAGAGCCCATGGAATCCGGACGTCTGTCTGACTCAGATACTGTTCTTGGGTCTGCTTTGCCACTCTACAGCTACGTGACTCTGGGAGGCTCCCTCAACCGCTTGGAGCTAACCGCCCTCATCACTGATGGGGGATAAACACCAGCTCTCTGAGCCGGTTAACTGGAAAGCAAATGTGTGCCAAGCTGCCAACTGGTGCCCGGCACGCGGTAAGCCCCTCATTAGAGGGGCTAGCCTCATCATCCAAGGGAAGTAAACACTCTCTTTTTCACTTTCCCAGCCTCACCCCACATGCCATCAGCAGAGAACAGCAAAAGAAAGAAACAAAAACACTTGCTCAATTTTTAATAAGAAATGTTTAAAACAAAACACAGCAGGGGAGGAGAGGGAAGAGAGGGAGGCCAGGGAGGGAGAGATGCTCGGACATCCCTCATCACCCACCCCTTCCTCTCAGGCGACCATCAGACCCCACAGCTGGCGGGGGGGGGGCGCCTCCTTTGCTCAAAGTGGCCTGTCCCCAGGTGTTCAGAAATCGCCAACACCTTGAGATGGGCTGGCAGCATGCTTGGGGTAGGAGAGCTACAACCTCCTTAAAGAAACCACAGCACAAAAAGTGACCCACAGAGGAGGTACCGACCGCTATAAATACTTGGTAGCAACAGCTGATGTCATGCCTTCTCTACCGGAGACACCCAAATAAACTTGCCAAAACAGCAGAGCGAGCATACAGCAGGAGCCCCGCGCTGTGGCCACAAGTCTGACGCTGCTCTGTCCCAGAAGCCTTTATGACGGCTACGGTGACTGCCAGGACCTGTCCAAGCGCTCTGTGCTCTCCCACATCTCACGAAGCTTTCTCACTGCGCTGGTGTAACACGCGTACCAACCACCACATGCCAGAGCCTGCTGCTCTAACCCCCCAGCCCCTCAGCAAAACTCAGGGACGAGGGAAACGTCTCCTTCCAAGCGGGAAAGAGCAGGACAGTGTGATTCACCTCGGCCAGCATCAAACCCACTCAGCTGCCTGTCAGCGAACACTCTAGTCCCGGGTGACTCCCCTCCCCACACAGTTGGAAGTGACAGCTCACCAGCTAGAGGGGCGTCAGCTCTGACCCTGACTCAGGTGGTTTGGAATAAGGGCCGTCAGAGTCAGGTGAGCCATCATAAGAACCAAAACTGAATGTCTGAGAAGTGTACCAGAGCAGGACAGAATGCAGCTAAAGGGCTGTCCCAAGGGCCCCAGCCACCTCCTCTCTCTGCCCCTTCTCCCCGACAGGGTCCGTCCCTCCCTGCACTGGCAGGCCCAGCGTCCGTGGCGGTCTCTCCTCTAGCCCTGTCCCAAACATGCTTTCAGGAAAAGTTCCTCCGGTGGCGCCCCCCTCCCCAGAATGTAGCCAATAAATGCTTCCTGCAGTGAGTAAATGCCCATCGCTGTAACTTCACAGGAATCCTTTTGAATGTGTCATCCCTCTTGGAAATCATGCCATGAGCTGGAGCAGGAGGCTTCTCTCTACTACAGTTTTCTCATTTGTAAAATGATAAATGCTAACAATAACCACACTTGCCCATAGGGTTGTTCTGAAAAATCATGTGACCCAGTGTGGGAAATGCGCTCAGCATACAGGAGCAGCCACATTCCAACGCTCAGTAAAGGTCATTACCATGAGCCATGATCACCTAGCACTCCGCGGGCAGAAGAGCCGGTTAAGACCCACGTATCATCACAGAAGGATGTCTCTGTATACTACCGGGGGGGAGGCGTGAACAGTGTGTATCGAATACTATTCATTTTTTTAAAAATACCTCCAAAATATACATTTATATTTGTAGATACACTGGAAAAGATCTGGAAGGAAACACACCAAATATTAATAGGGCTTACCCCAAAGACACCGAGAAAAGAATCATTCACCTTTTGCTTTTCGTCTCACTTAACTATCTGAATTATTTTCAGTGAGCATCTTCCTATTCCTCCTGTAACGTTTTTCAAAGGAATTCATTGCCACTCTTCCGGAGAAGCAAGTGGCATCAGGAGGGTAAAGAGAAGATGAACCGGATGAACCAAAGGGTCAAGTCCAGGCTTGGCGCACACGTGTGCGCCAGACTCCTGCAGACACAGAACACCATCCCTCCGCCTTCTCTCCTGTGGGCTAATCCAAGACTCAGAGATTGAGATTGTTCTCACCAACCTCAGGCTTTCTGCATGTGTCTTCCTCAGAGCAGTCAGGAGGGTCTGGGCCCATCAGCCACCCTGAGGGACTTGGCACCACCCTTCCAAACTCCTCCTGTGGGCACACCTGCCCAGCGCCGCTAGCTTGCCCCTTTTCAGAAATGGGATTGCAATTCCACATGGCCACAAAGGCACCTGACATTAGCTTGTCATTCCCACCACGCTCCGCACAGTGCAGACAACAGAACAGTGAATAACTATGCTGGAAGGCACCTTAGAACACATGCCATCACCATTCTACTTACAAACACACGGATCCAGGAAGGCACATGACATGCCTATGGGAACATGCTACTGCTTGAAGCCGGACAGAGCCAGGTGTCCTGACTCCCAGAAGAGTGCTGGTGTGCAGTCCCATAACAACTATTCGTGTGTTTTGCTGGCCCTGAAAGTCCTCATGCTATAGAGGGTAAGCACGATTTCTCTGGGACTGCTCGGCCCAGAGTCCTGAACGCCCATTGCTGGAAAACCAGTAAAGTCCCGTCACTTATTAAGATGATCCATCAGAAAGAGAATGTAGCTAACAGGGAAGGGAATTCACACAGATTGTAATTAGCTCAGTAACCCAAACAAACAAAAAAACAAAACAAAACAATCCACCTGAGTAGAAAACGTAAGTCTGATGAGCAAATTCAAGACAGATCCACAACACGGGAAATATGACCGCTAAAACACAGAGCAATCAGAGAACTGTGTATACCTGAGTATAGATCAAAATTGCCATACTTTTGGAACAGGAGGGCTAGCTGGAATTTGTCAGAAAGGCCCTTTTAAACAGTATTATTTGATTCCTACCATAAAAATAAATAAATGTACATTTATATACATATACACACACAATTCATATATGAATTATATTGTTCAGTTCGTATATTGGGAAGACAGACAATATTAAAATTGTTATGCACAATCGTTTTAGACTAATTTCATAGCATGGTATGCAATGGTCCATATTTCGGGGGGAGGGGGGTCACCCTTCTCTGGATGACAACAAAACCCAGGGGCTTTATAGGCAGATTTTATGCTGTCACTAGACTGGATAAAGGAAAGAAGGAAAGAGAATTTAATTATCAAGGGAGCAAATTTAATTGCTCAACTGTACTTGCTTCCCAAAACAATCTCGTAAGTCACATGGAAAATATAATTTACTGAAAACAGACAGCAGCTACAGATTGAAAGTGTTCCTAACAAGGTTCCCTTTCTCTTACCAAGAAGCTGGAATTCCTCAAACACAAATGGCCTGCACTTCGCCCTTAGAATTGATCTGTATCAAAAGGTTTGAGAAGTCAAGACAATTTATTTTTTTAAAGAATTTGAGAGAGGACCTGGCTGGCTCAGTTGGGTAAGCGACTGCCTTCGTCTCAGGTTATGATACCAGGGTCCTGGGATTGAGTCCCACATCCAGCTCCCTGCTCAGTGGGGAGCCTGCTTCTCCTTCTGACCTCCCCCCTCTCATGCTCACGCTCGCTCTCTCTCTCAAAAAAAAAAAAAAAAAAACCTTAAAAAAAAGAATTTATTTGAGAGAGAGAAAGAGCCAGAGAGCAAGAGAGCACGAGGTGGGTGAAGGGCAGAGGGAGAGGGAGAAGCAGACTCCCGGATGAAACGGGAGCCCGATGGGGGACTCCATCCCAAGACTCCAGGATCGAGACCTGGGCCAAAGGCAGATGCTTAGCCAACCAAGCCACCCAGGCGCCCCAAGAAGTCAAGACAATTTAGATATGTTTTGAGATTTAAAAGCAGAACTTACTAACATTATTTTACCATCTGCACTGCCTTTTGAGGACCATCCTAGACTTGGTAAAAATTTTCTTACTCTGAAAATTCCCTCTGCACACAGGCACATGTGCACACACACACACACGCACATGCACGGCCTGTAATTCCAGGAGAAGGAATTAACAGTACTTAATTATTAACTTGTCGAAGGCAATGTATATTTTATGTCAGTTTGTCTCCAAAGAAAACAAATTTTGAAATTTAGAAGGCTAAATTCAGGTCATGGCTTACCCATCTTCAGGAAACCAGGCAAATTCCCTAAACTCTCTTAGCTTCAGTCCCCTACTCTTTAAAATAGGCGCAATGTTTTTAAACCTAGCTTTAAGACTGTCAAAGAACAAAACATGTGAGGACATACTGCATTGTCAAGGGGAGGGAAAACGGGCACCTTAAACGCTGACAGGGAGAGGATTAAATCATCGAACCCTGATGAACCGGAACCTGGCACCAGCCAGTCAGAATTTCAGGTGTGCACACCCTTTGATCCAGCGGCCCCACTTCTAGAACCACCTCACGGACATACTTGTGCACCTGCACAGGGGTTACGCACCACACAGCCCTGCTTCTTATTCCGAAAGACTGGGAACAACTTCAACACAGAATTGTAGTGTTCATCCTACACCCACATCTGTGATTGTTGAAGAAGACACAATTCTCCACGAGTGCTTGATCGTGCTCAGATAGCCCTCAAGGATGCAAACGTAGCTGGTCACACGGTTACGGGATACAGACCAGGGACCGGAGTGGGGCCCCCTTCCACTCTCTAACACGCTTTAAATGTTGCACCACTGCTCATGTCCCATGGTCAAAATACACGACTGAAGCCAGCATTTCTAACCTGACTATGAAAAAGAAATAAGGTAACTAATAATAGCTAACTCACAGAATCAGTGTGTTAATTAAATCAGGAACAAAATGTCCGCGTTCTAAGGATGACAGTGCAATTTTAATTGGGGTGTCGGAGAGGGGGTCGTGGAAAAGGGGTACTTCACACCTCAAAGGATGGGCAAGGCTGGAAGAGGCAGCAGTGAACAGAGGAAGAGGGGGGAGAGCATAAACTGTACGTGTGGCTCTTACACTGGGCTTCAGAAAAGAGCCCACGGGACTAGCTGGAGTGCAAGGTTGGTGACAGTAAGAGAGGAAGAAACCCAAAACTGTAGATGGCACTTAGATCACGAAGGCCTTGAATGCCAAGTCAAGGAATCTGCCTTCCGTCTTAACAACGGAAAACCGCAAAAGGGGCTTGTACGGATGTGGAATGCTAAGCGCAGGGCACCATATGACCCCACTGATTCCTGACGTGGGTGCGGTGGAGACGGGTAAGGAAGCTCTCATAATACAGACAAGACGCCACTGGGAGGACATGAGCAAGGGTACCAGCCCGGGATCATGGCGCTGTCTCCACATACAAAGTGCCATGCGTTTATTTTTATAGCACTACCAACTTACGTTCGGACTGCAGTATTCTAGAACCGTGTCTGCATGCATCACCTCGGGCCACAGACCGTAGACTGGGAGCATAAACAACAGAAGCTGATTCCTCACAGTTCAGGAGGCCGGAAGTCCAAGATCTCAGTGCCTGCCGACACGGTTCCTGGGTGCAGCGCTCCCCCTGGCTTGCAGACAGTCACCTTCCCGCAGTGCCCCCACACCGAGGAGACGGCACGCAAGCTCTCTGCTATCTCTTCTTACAAGGAGCCCACTGTCATCGGACCAGACCTTTACGACCTCACCTAACCCAGTGCACCTGCCAAAGACCCCACTCCGGTACCATCGCATGGAGGTAAGGGCTTTGCCACATAAGCCTGGGGCCACAACAGTGTCCTGTCAATCACGTTGAGTCAAATAATGAATGAACAGTAAAAAGGGTAAACTGTATGTCAACAAGTCAATACTGTTTACATTTATGGTAACATGTAAAGGCCAACTTAAAATTTCTGTGCTAATAAGAACGAGAAGCAGAGATCAATGAAAATCAATTATAAAAATATTTCACTTTGGGCCACACATTTAGCCTTCCTGTGGCAGGTACATGGCTTTTACTCCCGGCTTTTCCACCAAAAACACTAGAGCATTTCCCTGCATCCCAGTTAGTCCCTGTGATCAGTGGGCTGACCCACAGTTCAATACTCCAGTCCCGATACAGGTGACAAAACTCAACGCCACGGACCAGATGGACGAGCAAAGATCAACCATGACGTGCACAAGAGATGAGACACTCAGGGCTTCGGATCAACCACAAAGTGGGCGACAAAGAGCCAGGAGTGGAAAAAAGCAGATGTTTGTAACGATCCATGAAACATGTGACCACACCGAGGGGACGAGGAGATGTTACTGAAGCCTTTCTATTTTAAATCTTGGAGGTAATGGTCCCACAGTTTACAGTCACTCTGCTGTAAATGTCAGTATGAAAAACTTCTTCCAGGGGCCATATGATAGCCACAAAATTCCTGACATACCTGTCCTTTAATATAGTCACCAATAAGAGAAAGATGAGAGACTGAATATACAAAAAGACAATGACTAGACCATGTATAGAAACAACTCTGACCCCCAGCCCATGGCAACTCCCACAGGGAGCTGCCCCTTCCCCACAGCGACCCTCCCAGGGTGCTGCCCCTTCCCCACAGCAACCCTCCCAGGGAACCAGCCCCTTGCGCAGAGCCACCCACTCAAGGAACTGGCCCCTTACCCATGGTGACCTGCCACGAAGCCGGCCTGCTCTTAGATCTGCAGAAGACATACTGCTGTCTCTAAGAACAATCCAGGAACCCAACAATAACCCCTGGGACCATCGGCCAGGACTGGATGGATAACTGACACCTCTGATTTCTGTCCTGCTTTGGACTCAGGACCAACCCAAGAAACCAAAACCCGCTCCCCTAATCAGACACGTGGGACGCCCCCTTCCAGCCTCCCCAAGCCCCCAGACTCCACTGGGCTCACTCAAGAGCCCCCTTTCCTCCCCTGGGAAGCCCCCCCGCCCCGCTCTGCCTGCCTCTGGGTCTCTGCCCAGTGCAGGCAGCCGACCCCTGCTCCAGCCAGCACCTGGTACGCAGCTTTGCCTTTCTCATATGTTTGCTCTTCACCTATTTCCACAAAGTCTCAAACCAGGGGCTTTTCTCCAGATGGTCATTCTGTAACTCAGAAGCACGATGCGGCATGTCCCAAGTCTGGAGACATCATCATATCCCCCAGGCCCTTTCCACAAAGCCCCATGTATTGGGGTTCTTAGTCTCTCCCCCACTGCCAGGGAAGTGACCGTGTGTTAAGGAAAGTTCAAGGGCTTTGGGGTCAAACCCGAGTTCGTCAGCATCTCACTTTTCCACTTACAACCGTGTGACGTTGAGTAACTCCCTAAAACCACTAAGCCTCTGTCTCCATCTTTAATAAAAATAGTGTTTACTGCCCAGCTTTTATTGGACGGGATGCTGTACGTAAAGTGGTTCATACACACTCCCAGCTGTGGACACCCTTGTCCCAGCCCCCTCTCCTGCAGGAAGAACAACAAGATGCCTCAGGATGAGGCTGACAGCCCCTCACCCAGACCCCTCACCTGGGCCCCTTTCAGCCAATGACACCCAGACTCTCAGAGGGTCACCAGAAGACAACATTTGTTTCCACGTTTCAACATAGGTATGGGTCGTTCTAACTCACACCCAATGATCCATAATTAGGAAGTGATTTTTCCACGCTGCCCTTCACCTCCATTTTTAGCAGACTCAGATATGCCCTATTAACTCACTCTTAAATCCACTTCAGAATCAAAAACAAAACTTCAATCGCCCACACCGTTCCGAGTGCCTTCCCCACAGAGCTAGAACGCAGACACCGTGCCGGGCAGCCCAAGCTCCGTCACACAGCACGGACGCACTGTCCCACCAGCAGCTGCGGGAGGCTGCACCGTCCCATGCCAGCACAGCCATGGAGCTCAGCTGCACCTGACCCAGGCGGTCCTGAGACCCAGCAGGCAGGTGGCTGCAAACCGACCATGCAAATTTCACTGATGGACAGTAACAGATCCCTCATCTCTGCCGCCACTCGCTACTCACGTCAGAGGCTCCCACACTCACCCCCGCGCTGCCGCTCCAAGTACCCCAGGGTGGGTGACGTTCTTCACCGGGGCGCTCCTGAGACAGAGCTGTAACTACTACCAGTAATGCCAGTCGTGCCATTACACACAGCGCTCGCCGTACGCCTCGCACACACAAAGCACTTCACGTTCATTATCTCGCATACCTGCTCCCCTTACAAAGCAGGCAGTGTTCCCACGTTGTCTAAGTGGCTCACAGAAGTTACTGACCAGCCCAAGATTTCACACTGCTAATCAATGAGTGGCACAGCCAGAATGCAAGTTCAGGCCTGGGGGGCCTGTGTCTCCGCCATCACCCCTGGTTGCTCTCCCCGAGCTCCATGGGCAGCCGACAGACTGCCAGTACCCAGAGGCTTCAGAAATGCCCTCCACTATGGTACAAGGGCTAGTTCAGTGTCAAGAAGGCAGGGAAGGGGGTGTGGGGGAATGGGATAGGCTGGTGATGGGTAGTAAGGAGGGCACATATTGCATGGTGCACTGGATATTATACACAACTAATGAATCATGGAACTTAACATCAAAAACCAGGGATGTACTGTATGGTGACTAACATAATATAATAAAAAAAATATTATTATAGGGGCGCCTGGGTGGTTCAGTCGTTAAGCGTCTGCCTTCAGCTCAGGGCGTGATCCCAGGGCCCTAGGATCTAGCCCCACATCAGGCTCCTCAGCTGGGATCCTGCTTCTTCCTCTCCCACTCCCCCTACTTGTGTTCCCTCTCTCACTGCCTGTCTCTCTGTCAAATAAATAAATAAAATCTTTAAAAAATATATATATATATAATTATAAAAAAAAAAAAAAGAAGGCAGGGTGTGGATCAGTAAGAACCCTTTTGTTCTCTGAGGTTATCTCACCCAGAGGACGGGCTAAGCAGTCTGTGGAATGGTCCTCACACACAGTACGGCAGCTTCCTCTGTAGTCCCCAAATCCAGGTGCAGCTGGCATGCAGGGTCCAGGCATGGACACCCCTCTGGGCCTTGCCTGACAGATGTCTGACCGGGTGGAGGCCCAGGCTCTTTTTTCACGGCCCAGGCTGGCCCAATCTGCTACACATCGAAGACTTAACACGTTCACGACAGACAGACAGCTCCTTTGCTGTGGTCACTTCCTGCCCTGCACTAAAAATACCGTGAATTCGGGAAAAGCCATCCAAGTGGGACCAGCCACCTGGAATCTTCAAAGGGCCGAGGAAGCCTCAGCTGCTCAGTTCCACCCTAGAAACCCTACTCCTCCTCCATAGTCCACCTCCAAACCACGTCCTCTGTGGCACCATGCCCCCCACCCCTGCTAATGTCCCAGAGCCTCTGGTTCTCACCTCTGCCAGCATTTGTCACAAGCCCAAACAGCCAACCAACCCACGTCTGCCCTCTCCCCCCGCCAGCTGTAAGGGCCACCTGGGCCAGGACTCCTGCTCCCAGACGAGGCGCTCTAACTGCCGCGTGGCTGGTGGAATGAGTGCAGGGGGCATGGGGCACGGACACTGAAGACCTGCCCGCACCACAAGGAGCGCCTTACAGGTCAAAGGCAGCAAGAGCCACCGGGCTGCCAAGCGGGAGTCACTGGCACCGTGAAAAACTCCATTATGACAGTTCCTGGGCACACCTGTCAGCTCAGTGCCGAGATACCAAGAAGTCCAAGCAGATAAAGAGGCCAGGTAGCAAGGAGCCAGGAGCCCAGGCTTCGGTCTTAGTAGCGGAATCCCACTTACCATGTGAGCTTGAGCAAGTGAGTCAATGTCTCCTGCTCTCTGACTTTTTTTTTTTTACTATAAACTACAAATTTTACTTAGATTTCACCAATTTTTCCACTGATGTCCTTTTTCTGTTCCAGAATCATATATTACATTTAATAGTCATATGTCTGTAGTCTCCTTCAACCTGTGGAAAGGTTTTTGAAACTCTCGAAGAGTACTGCTCAGGTGTTACATATAACAGACCACTCATTCTTTGTTTATATTACATTTGCTCAGGTTTGAGACTATTTGTTTGGCAAGAATGCCACTGAGGTGATTATGGTGCTTTCCCCAGTGAATCACATCAGGAGATCTATGATACTGATGTCTCATTGCTGGCGATTTTGATGTCGGTTATGGCGATTTTGTTGAACTGCTCTACTTTAAAGTTAATAATTTTTTCTTCTTAATAATTACCCTGAGGAGTGCTGATGTTAGTCTATGCCAATATCTTGTTTTTCCTTAATCTTTTGCTCCCTGATTTTCGTTCATTGGGGGATCTTGATCTTCCCTGAAACGATTATTACTGTAGTCTAATGGTGATTTTTTACAGTTTCCCTCATTTCTTTTGCATGAATTGGTATTCTTCTACAATAAAGAGCTGTCTTTTCTCTCCCTCATGTATTTATTTATTCCATTACTTAAATTATATCAATCTGGACTTATCTATTCTGTGGTTTCCAGTCCAATATTATTTTTATTATTTTATTGCCCAGTTTGTTCCACCTTTGGTTATTGTGGACTCTTTTTTTTAATAATATTTTTTATTATATTATGTTAGTCACCATACAGTACATCCCTAGTTTTTGATGTAANTATCAATCTGGACTTATCTATTCTGTGGTTTCCAGTCCAATATTATTTGTATTATTTTATTGCCCAGTTTGTTCCACCTTTGGTTATTGTGGACTCTTTTTTTTAATAATATTTTTATTATGTTATGTTAGTCACCATACAGTACATCCCTAGTTTTTGATGTAAGGTTCCATGATTCATTACTTGCGTATAACACCCAGTGCACCAGCCTATCCCATTCCCCCACCCCTCCCCTCTGAAGCCCTCAGTTTGTTTCCCAGAGTCAGCAGTCTGTGTGGTGTCCTTAAAAGTTCTCGTCACGAGAAGAAAAACTGATCATGCCTTACAAATGATGAAGTGATGATCCACGTGAACTCGACTTCCTGTGGTCATCACCTGCAGTACGCACACATACCAAATCCTGATGTTGTCCACCTGAAACCAATCCGTTGTTGCATGTCCGCTGTATCTCGGTTTAAAAATCAGAGAGCATAGTCTCTCATGGGAATGAACCATGAGCATAGTCTCTCGTGATGAGAACTTTTAAACACACCACACGGACTGCTAACTCCAGTCCCCAGAAGTCTCATCTCGTTCTGTCACCTGCAAAATGAGGACATCACCCACCCCACAGAGTGGCTGCAAAGAGGAAGCGAGGTGCGGATGTAAAGTGCTTGGCACGGTGCTCGGGCGCAGTAAGCACTCAACCAAGCGAGGCAGTAGAGATGGTGGAGGTGATACAGGACCCCGAGCTTCTCAGAAGGCCCACAGACTGAAGGTTGGGGTTCCCTCCAAATTCCTGGTTGTAACTGAACCCCCAAAGGGATGGTCTTAGGAGGTAGGGCCCTCAGGAGGCCATAGGGTCATGAAGGTGGAGCCCCCCTGAATGGGATTAGTGCCCTTATAAAAGGGGCCCCAGAGAGCCCCATTTTCCTTCTACCACATGAGTACTCCACAAGAAGACATCATCCGTGAGCCAGGATGGGCCAACACCTTGATCTTGGACGTCTGGCCTCCACGACTCCAAATATGAAGTTCTGGTGTTTACAAGCCCCCTGGTCTTTGCTTTTTGCTATAGCAGCCTGAACGGACTAACACAGACGGTCGCTCCTCAAGCCCAGGAAAACGGAACTAACCCATCCGGAGGAAAAAATCAAAGAATTTATGTATGACCTCCCAACATACAAATCTGAATTAATTGGGAAGAGGGGATTTTCACAAGAAACTATGAAGCCACATGTCCTCAAGATTCATTCGGATTGTCACTTTCACTTTTGCTTCCACATCAGAGAGTTCACGTAACTGAGAATTGCATGCTGTAAATGTTCCGGAAAACCCTTTACTTTTCAAGAGCCATTCACCATGTAGGGTTCCATGAGTTCTCCTTTCCTCTTTGGACATCTGTCACACATGTCTTCATCAAACACCCCCAGGAGGCCTGTGTCTTGCTCCCAAGAAGCCATTTCTGTACACTACTTCTGCTAGAAAGTTCCAGACTAGCTGCCAGCCCCAAACCTAGCTCCACCCACCATGGCTAAAAACACCACTAGTATGTGGCACCATTACCTCGTGTCCAGAACAAGATTCCGTCATTACTACTACTTCTTTTTCCTTTTCTTAATATTTTTATGATAAAAAATGACCCCAAAAGCAGCTTTCTCAATGCTGCCTGCCCCCAGCGTGCTGCATACCACACGTATGTGCACGATCACTAGGAGTGAGCCAGGTCAAGTAAAAGGAAATGAGGATTTCCAAACTCTGAACTCACTGATGCAGCTGCACACAGAGCACTGAATGGACACTCTTAGATTTACAAGGTGGAGGCAAAACTTAGTTGCGACATGCATGGATGGAAAAGAAATGTGTTTGAAAAGGATGTTTGGAAATATACAACCCTATGTCTAATGCCTGCAAGGACTGAGAGGCAGCCCTTTTTTTCCATATTGAAAAACAGAAAAGGTAATTTTTCTCTCAGACTGCAGCAGTGTCACGAAACTACTATCAAATGTTTCAGGCTTTGTTAGACAATCAAACCGAGAAGCCATGTAAAAATAAACCATTCCTCCAGGATGTGGAGGGCAATAAAACCACATCTGACCACATTCTCAAAACCAGAAAGGATGGTACTTTAAAAAATATATTTTTTCAATGACTATAATTGAGTTTCTAATATCAAACATATATATACGTGTGTAATATATATGTGTGTAATATATATACATATCAATAAAAAAATTCATAGAAGGGCTTAGAAGGCCGGAGAAATCTTCCAAAAAGGAAAACAGAGACAGAGAAGCAGGTAAATAGAAACGCACAGAAGACCCGTAAGGGAATGTGTGCTCAGAATAAAGGACAGGTGTCCATGGATGGGGCAGGCCCACCAAGTGACCGACACAAGGAATGAAAACAAGACCCACATCATGACATGACCATCACAAAATTTCCAAACACCAGCAACAACAAGGGCCTAAAAGATTATGCAAAGGAAAATGTGGGTTACCGACAAAGAAAAGGCTTTGGACACCTCGACTTCACATTAGAACTTGGAATTCTGAGCAGTGTCTTCAAAATTCTGCAGGAAAATTATTTCTAGCCCAGAATTCTATACTCAAACAAATGGTCAATTACATGCGAGAATAAAATATTCCAACATTATACAAGATCTCAAAAAAAATATATATATATATATATATTTCTTCCACAGCTACTGTGTATATGCTCCCCAAAGTAAGAGAAAAAACTAAGAAGGAGGAATCTTAACCCGAGAGAGTGAAAGAAACTCTCAGGGTGATAGGGAAGATCTAAGGAGGACAGTCGCAACAGGCCTAGCCAGAAAGCACTGGAGAGGAAAGACAGCAGGATGGGAAGTTCAGAAGAATTATTACCTGGTGGGGGTGGATGTACTGAGAGGAGACTGACTCTTCTGGGGTGAGGGGTGAATAAAGGACAGATACAATGAAAACTAAGCAAAACAAACTCTAAGAAAAAGAAAGGAAATGTAATCAAAATAGACCAAACATCTCAGCTGGGAATAACATCTCCACAGTTGTCCTAAGTGCTGCTGAATTCTTCAGCAAAACCTTTAACGTAATCACACAGAGAGAACAGGGCGGAAAGAGGTGGCAGTGGGAGGGGGCAGTAGGATAAGGGACCTAAGTCGGCTTCTAAATAGCAGGATGTTTCACACACTCGAAATCTGGAGGAAAGAGCTGAAACACTAAAATGATGGCCTCTGAGGAGCAGGAATCAGGGTGGAGAAGGGCGGGGTAGGTGATTGCTGTGTTTTTGTTCTAAGTCTCACAGAACTTTTGACTCTGAAAACTATGTGCCTGTAGAACTTTTTCAAAATGAGTATTAAATTTTTAAACAAAATCTGATACTTGACCAGCAGGAAGATCACACTGAGTGTTGTGTTAAACCTTCTGGAACCCAGTCCCGTTGAAAATGAATGGCAAGCTGGAACTCCTCTCCCCACTAAACACACACACGGGCACAGACACACAAAATGGTTTGCCCAGGATCACAGGCAGTTCATAATTCCTGAAGTCCAGCTGAAAAGCCTTAGAATTCTAGATTCTGTTTTCTTACAGGAAGTTCATTTCAAATCGGAGCTTGTCATTTACTGTAAAGGAAAAAAAATCCTTATGAAAAATGATTAAAAACACCTACATGATCAAACGAGGTCACACTTGGTCTTAAACACTTGGTGATCACCACCAGTTGTTTCCTTGACCACAAAACGCACTTCATTCCTAATTATCAGTGCAAGTGGAAATTTTGTTTATTGGGCTTTGCTCAACCTTGAAACAGGCTAAAACTCCGGAATGCGAATCCCCGTTGGGTTGACTTGACTGTTTCCATTCTAGAAATGGACGTGGAATCCTGCACCTCTGCCCCATGAGGACAGAGTTCATCATGTAGACCTTGAAAATGCAAGGCCCTAAAAGCCCCCCCACCATGGCTGGTTTTTCTGATGGAGGAATTCCTCTAATGACTTCTTGGCAAAACTCTTCTCAAGAACGTACCACTTCAGGAGCCCAAAGTACAAAACACAGAAGTTATTCTACTTTTGACTGACCTGTGTCTCTCTCGCTGTAAACGCCCCCACAGCTCAACAGTGAATCAGAACTGTCTTATCACTTAATAGGGATCTTAATGGTCTTGCCCCTTGGCTTAAAACGTTGGTGGTTCATTAACATATATATCAATTAGGGTAACAGTCACAACTTCATTGGCTGCTGTCATAAATGGATCGGCTAATTGTGGAAGTAGGAATAATGGTCCCCAAAGACGTCCATGCTCCAATCCCTGGAACCCATGACTATGTCACATTACATGGCAAAGGGACTTTGCTATCGGCCTTAGATGGGGAAGTTATCCTGGGTTATCTATGTGGGCCACATCTAATCACATGGGCCCTTAAAAGCCAAGAACTTTCTCCAGGTAGAAGAGATATGGCAGAAGGGGAAGTCGGAGAGCTGCAGCAGGCTTCAGTGGTCCCTGCCGGTTCTGGGCTAAGGGGGTTGTGTGCAAGGACCAGAAAGAGGCCTCTACGAGCCGTGGGCGGTCTTCCGGCTGACAGCCAGAAAGGAAACAGGGGCCTCATTCCAACAACTGCAGGAACTATATTCGGCTGATAATCTGAACGAGCTTGGAAGCAATTCTCCCCCAGATTCTCCAGGAAGGAACGCAGCCCTGCCCACACCTTGTTTTTTGCCCGGTGAGGCCAGAGTCAGACTTTTAACCTAGAGCACCATGAGATAACAAATCTGTGTTGTTTTAAAGCCACGAAGTGTGTGGCAATTTGTTACAGCAGCCACAGGAAACCCATACAGGGGTAGATGGGCAAATGCCAGGAGCACACCTGTCACTTTGTGGACATGTGAAAAGAGTAAACTGACTGAAGTCAACAGACAGCGATGGCCATCTACACATTAGAGATTTGTTCTGACAAATGCAGATTCGGGGAATCACAAAGTGCCCAGAACGTTCTACGAATTTTAGGTTTTGGGTAATTCACTGCCCTTCAACTTAGAAACCTGCGGATCCCGGTCTTGCCGGATAAACTCTAAGTAGCATGTAGGGGAATAAATGCTGGATTGTGCATACCAACCCGGCCCCCAAATTCTCCTGCGGACCTATGGCAGCACTTACAACATGGTACCGCAATCATACCGAGGTCTGCCTCTCCCCCTGAGCCGTGGAGCCCCCTGCTCTTCACGCAGGAGTCACGGCATCCCACCTCGCATGTCCACATCTACCGTGGCACTTGGGTGCATCACAGGTGACCTGTATAAAGGTTTGTCGAAATGTGTGACAGCATAATTTAATATCGGTGTATAAAAGGTAGATTCTTTGAGGACAAATGCTGTGTTTTATTGGCCAATGTATCCATCCCACTGGGTGATGGGGGGTGCTCAGAGGCACTGAGCAGCACGTAGAGAGGAAGAAAAGGCAGGAGGAAGAGAAAGAGACACCAGGAAGTACTGCGCAATCTCCGAAGCAGGCTGGCCTGTGGAGGGGAAGGCCCGAGAAACCCTGGAGCTGAAAGCAGGTCCGCACTGATGCCCACTGCTCACTTGTGCTGTGTAGTTCCATTGTGAGCCGGCGTGTGCTTGCTGACCTCGACCTCAGACTGCCTATTGCCTGTTCCCAACTCAAGACGGGTCGCTCAGGAAGTGAAAGGTCAAGAAAGTGTGTTTTGTTAAAAGACCGTCCATGGGATCGCACAAACCTGGAGGTTGGTATGTTACACGTGCGCCATCGTCTTGCTTACAAAGGATTAGTGGTGACTCAACATGATCTTTCCCCACAGTGCTGAAGTACCAAACAGCACTGGCCAATTAAAGGTAAAAAACAATCCTGAACGAAGTTGCCTGACATAGCTCACACTAAGGACCATCTGTACGTTAAACATCTAGAGGTCTGAAGAACAACCTGGATTCATTAAATTGTGCAGCATTTTTTGGAAAATCCTGGGCAATGTATTTGGCAACATACAAATCGCACCACAGCCCCGATTCCACCTCATCCTCAGAACCACCTCTTGAGCTACAGGGAAGAGGCGTGACTGACAGCTAAATCCGTTCTACAGCTGAGGGAGCTGCAGCCCAAAGAAGCACTTGGGCTTCACGAAAGCCTTACTAGGCCCCAGTCTCTATCTAGTTCATGTCTCCTGTCCAAGAGAACCGAAGGACGTGGTCTGCACTGTGCCACTTGTATTTACATCCTGCCAGCATCCAAAAAGATCTTGAGTGAGGTAGCCTGAAATAACACGCACGCACATGGTGAGGACTTCAAAATTAAAAGGAGAGAAGAAAATCCACGTGGTGGGTGATATGGGGTATAGGGTAGAGGTTAGACTTGAACACTAAAGACTGACTTTGAGGCAAATAATACATAAAAGAAAAAGGTTATTTACAGAACATCACAATATTAAAAAAAAAAAAAAAGGAAACACCATCGGTCCTTGAAAGTGGGGTGAATGAGGCTTTGTATTTGGGCCCCTGGCTGAGAGTGAGGGGTCCTCTCTTCCTTCAGTAAAGAACAGGAGAGGACAGCTTTGAAATGCAGAGTCCAAACTCCACCATCTCTATCCGCAGGCATTCCAATCCATGGGAGACACCTCTTCACTGGATCCATATAAGGATCCAGCAGGCTATGAACAAAGTGGTCATCTCGAAACAGAAAGAGCATTAACTAGCTAAGTTTCAGGGAGACTATCAATACATCCTAAGAAAACCACAAAGAAGATCCAGATGAGTTTCTGAGGGCCCCTCCTAAAATAAAATCGCTAACAAAACCAACCACACACAGCATGTAACAAAGCACTTTTTTTTTTTTTAATTAGGAAAGCATGCAAACCAAAAAGAGGACAAAACTCCTACTGGGTTAAGTGAAATCCTAATTCAGTGGCATCGCTACCAGACGTCTTATCCTATTTTTAATCCCTGTAATCATCCAAATAATAATAGCACAGAAAAATATGTATCCTTTCTATAGACAGACGTGGCTTTCAGGAAATCAAGCACACCAAATCCCCATCTTACTAAACAGATCAACTGGAGAGGAGATTAATAGTTTAAAGGATTAATTACTATATTCCCTACAATTGGAGTTCCCTTATAGGCCATTTAACATAGGAAGTAAGTTTTTTGCAAGCAACAATTTTAAACTGTGCTGTAAGCCATTATATAAAGTCACACACACCTACTCAAGGCCCTCTCCAAATTCCACTTATTTCAGACTCCCCAAATTAAAATCTCTGTGAGAGACTGGTATATACAGAAGCCCACAGTTGGCTGCCTTCATATGACACTCAAAAGATCAACGAAATGCTCCAGACAAGAGTTCTGCACCCAATGACTTCCTTAAGAAAAAGAGCAAACCAATCTGATAAGGTGCAGATGTTGCAAGGACAACATAATTATAAAGAATATGCAAGACAATATCAAAATGTTGCTTCAGTTTCCATCACAGACTCCTGCCTTAAATCTGGGACAAAAGATACACCCATGCAACCAAACTTTTTGAAGAAAAAGAAAAGAACTTCCACTTTTGAATCTATATTTTCAAAGATCTCCATTATTTATACACTCGTGCTAAGAGAGCTTTCCTCTGCTCCATTTGGTTAAAGGAATTAAAGGTTCAGGCCCAAGAAGATTCTTCCCCGGTTTAAGACACTCAAAGGTGAAGAAAGTGAAGCCCAGAAGGGGTATCTTTGCAGGAACAAACAGTGACCTAATTGTGGCACCAGAACTGGACCTAGTGAATGCTAATCAAGTGACCCTGTACTCACTTGTGCAGCAAACACTAGGAAGGACCAACAAATATTATTCTAAGAACCCTTTGGAGAGTTGAAGAATTACAGAATAGTGAAGAAATAAATCACATGAAATATCTGGAACCATGGTATAGAAAAAAAAATAACCCTCTCATTTAAATATGCCTCTTCTCAGCTCTGGATACAAACTGTGTGTGCCCATCTCTGTCAGAGTATTTAACACTATACCACGACTAGCCACTCTGTCCTCGAAGACCATACACAGCTCGAGAGGGCAGGACAAACGATTTCAGGGAAGGCTTCTAAGAGGAGGAGTCACCTAAACTGACAGGTAAGAATGGGTAAGCGGAGCTGGAAGGACAGCAGCTGTGGGTGGGGGAGATGGGAAGAGCTGAACACAGAGAAGGGTCTGCATGCTAAGTTTGGACTGTATAAAAGCAACAACTGCAGTATTACATTTTTTTCTGGTACACCTGTGATTTATACACCATCTTGCTCACCAGGAATTTCAGTTTGGATATTAGAACTACTTCCGCCTATGCCTCAGTCTTCTTAGACCAGAACAAAACACTCCTCAAAGGAAAAGACTGTCTTGTTCAACTTTGCATTCCCCAGGGAAGAGAATCATCCCTGGGATATTATAAGTGTTTCCACTTTATTTAAGTGGCTGAAAGATAGAGACCCCGCATGGTAGCATCAAGTCTTGACATCAGGCTGAAACCTGAGTTTCTCCATCCATAACCTCACCCTCCCTATCCCTTTGTCAACTTGACCTCTAACTCTAACTGCCTTGGCCTCATTCCCTGGGTGTGGATTCTCCTCCTTCAAATGCATTTTCCAGCCCGCCAAATTCTTGTGAGAGTTTCCTCCACTCTCCAGGCGCTGAGCGCTGCAAAGTTAAATCTGGCTTTAAAGATTTTTTTTTTTTTTCCCAATCCTAACGGAAGAAATCAAGAAGCTCAGGGCAGAGGGGCTCGGGTCCCTCCAATCAGAGCCAGCTCTCCTGCTGGAGCAGGAAATGGGGCGGCCTGATGCGTCCGGGCACGGTGACAGCCCCAGGCTCTCCAGGGACCTGGGGCCACGGAGAGGGGTGGGTTCCCAGAGAAGGGCAGCCCTGAGGTACCGCTCCCCTTTCTGCTNGGCTCTCCTGCTGGAGCAGGAAATGGGGCGGCCTGATGCGCTTCCCGGGCACGGTGACAGCCCCAGGCTCTCCGGGGACCTGGGGCCACGGAGAGGGGTGGGTTCCCAGAGAAGGGCAGCCCTGAGGTACCGCTCCCCTTTCTGCTCATTTGGCAAAAAACAAAACAAAACAAAAAACAATAAAAAAGCAAGTCAGCTGTCCTACCCAGGCCAACTGTGCCCCCGCACCACCCTCTACACCCTGCCAGGCTCCAGTAACCGCACAAGGACCCCCTCACCACACAGACCACCATACACGCGCGCGCCCGGTGCTGGGATCACACCCCTAGAAACCCCAAGGCAGGGGAGGGACAGGGGCAGAGTCTCTCAACTTGCAGGGTGGCCAGGACCCACGAGCCCGGGTCCACGCAGGGCCAGGGTTGGCAACGCATTCATTTAATGAGTCATGGGGATGGGGAGAAAAAGAAAGAGCCTCTCACTCTCAGGGTGACGAGGACCCCCACCGTCGGAGTCCATGCAGTCATCCTCAATGAGACACAGTACCTGGTCACGCCATAAGGGTAGGGAAGACAGAACAGTCTCTCCGACTCGCAGGCTGTCTGGGATTCCCCACGCGCAAGGGCCCACGCAGAGCTACCTTCACAGACACACTAAATCAGCCACACCACTGGGGGAGCGGGGACCGAGACAGTGCCCCTACTCTGATCAGAAGCCCGCAGGCGCACTGACTCGCGGGTCCACGGAGGGTCGCAGCAGGCGCGGAGCCCCCTCGGTGCCCCCCAAGGCGGAGACAATGCCCCAGCGCCCGGATGCGCGACGGCCCCGTCAGTCCTGGTTCCCATCCTACTAGCGCTCAGGGCGGCGGCCGCCACCTCGGGCAGCGACCCCCGCGGTGGCCCCGCTTGGACTTGCCACACCCGGCCCGGGGACCCCCGCCGCCCCGGGATCCCTGCCGCCTGGGACCTCCACCAACCCAGGACACTCGCCCAGCCCCGGGACCCCTGCCGCCTGTGACTCCGTCCGAACCCTGGACCTCCGCCTAGCCCCAAAACCCCGGTCCGGTCCGCGGACCCCCACCCGACCGAGAACCTCGCCCAACTCGGGACCCCCGCCGGGCCCGGGACTCCTGCCACCTGGGACCTCCGCCAGGCCCAGCCCGGCCGCTAGGCTCTGGGACCCCCGTCCAGCTTCTGGACCCTCACTGGCCCTGGCCCCTCGCCAGGCCCCGAACCCTGGCAGCCCCGGACCCCGTTCAGCCCCGGGACCCACGCCCGGCCCTGAGACCCCCGTCCAGCCTCTGCACCCACACAGGTGCTGGCCCCTCCCCCAGCCCCGGACCCCGTCCGACCCCGAGACCCCGGTCTAGTCCCTGGACCCACACCAGCCCTGGCCCCTCGCCCGACCCCGGAACACTGTCCGTCCCGGACTCNCCAGGCCCAGCCCGGCCGCTAGGCTCTGGGACCCCCGTCCAGCTTCTGGACCCTCACTGGCCCTGGCCCCTCGCCAGGCCCCGAACCCTGGCAGCCCCGGACCCCGTTCAGCCCCGGGACCCACGCCCGGCCCTGAGACCCCCGTCCAGCCTCTGCACCCACACAGGTGCTGGCCCCTCCCCCAGCCCCGGACCCCGTCCGACCCCGAG